>NC_133496.1:12848979-12985797 GCF_025370935.1 Choristoneura fumiferana | reverse complement strand
CAAACAAAGACGGCATCACATTTATCAGTAAAATAAATTCAATCAATGGATGGTGAAATACTTAAGGGGTTCATGTCTTCCACGTCCGTAGGATGCCATAATATTATACTATTTCAATTACTTATCCCAGCCTATATACGTCCAACTGTTGGGCACAGGCCTCTTCTCAGAATAAGAGTGGTGTGGGGAGGGAGGGTGATTATTTCCATTATTATTTTGTAAAATAGCTCTATGGGTACTATCGAAAATAGAAGTTCGTAGTGTACCCGTCCCTCTCATTCTCATATTAAATAAATAACATAAGCGGCAGCGGGATGGCAAGATACGAAGTTCGAATTTTGTACGTCGTAGTATACAGGCCCTATAGGGGAAAATGGTTATCAACGAAAATACAAACTGGAACATGGATGCACAAAAAAAAAACAGAAAAAGAGACCAGCGTTGGAAAGAGATGTCGCTATTAAGCAATCAAATTAAGATTGATATTTGGAGTATTTTTGTATTCTTTATATCAACTCCAAATTTGTTACTTTTACGCTGGTCTCTTTTTCTGGGTTTTTTCTGTGCATCCATGTTTCAGTTTGTATTTTTGTTGGATTTCACGGGATGGCCGTAAAAGTAACAAATTTGGAGTTGAAATTAAAAATACAAAAGTATTCCAAAAACCAATGTTAAAAATAGTTATATTCATACCATAAATGTATTCATTGCAAACGAGGTATCCGTATACATTTAGGGATCAGCGGGTCCCATAAAAAAACACATTTATGCGAAGGGACAAAGGAATAAATGTTTAAAAGGATTGCAATCCAGAGGGGCTCAGAGATGTGAATAATATGAAAATTTCAAAGCCTTCGCAATACAAATCTACAGTAATCGTCGAAAGGGATGGAATAAATAAAAAAAGATACATTTGGTGCAATCGAAGTCTATTGGTATTTTTAAACTATTGCGATTTTAACTAATACTTAGGTATTACTTAATCTGGTAGGTACTTAACTTGTCGATTGGCATTTTTACTGCTAAATTTAGATATTTAGGATTGGATTAATTTTAGGTCTGGACTCTTTTAACTTTTTTGTTTCTATTGTCCTGTCAATCGTTCAAAGATTAACTGGTAGAGATCCTTTACTGGATAAGTTACCCTTTGTACATCGGCCTCTCAATGTAAATTATTATTTTTATGTGCTTTATGTACTCTAAGTTATACAACGATCTTTTTATAGATGACATAGGCCAATTAGGATATAATTTTTGCTAATATTAAATACTCATATAAAAACACAAAACACTATGACGACACGAACGCCAGCGGAAGGAAGTTCGCAACCGAAAATAATGGCAACACTCGATCAGTTTAACCATTAAGCCAATAAGGTCGAAACGCCAATAATTTTACGTTCAATTCCTAGCTGTAATATAACTATGAGATCTATCATCATCCGACCCAAATCTTTTACTGTCGAAAGCTTAAGCTTTGCATACTATAATATTTCCTTTACCAGTTGATACTTTTAAAAAAAAAAACACTGAGAGAACATTTTTAAAATTTCGGTTTATGACGAAACTGACAATAACTATAAACTTTAAAGTACCTAATTGTTGTCAGTTTTTGCTATCACGATTGGCTAGTGTGAACTTGTGAAAGCAAGAAGATTACAATAAAAAACGTTCATGAAATCCGCAGACAAAAAGCAACGAGGTGAAGTAGAAATCGGTCATTAGAAACTGCTACACATTTTGTATTTCAGAATAAAGAACCATAGGATAAAGAAGCGAGTAACCATTCTCCAAAAACTTGGTTATTGCGACGTAATAAAAAACTTTATTTTCCGTTTCTCTTTCTTATATTCTTACTGGCTCAGCCTTTGTTGATTGGTCTTGAATAATAAAAGCCGTGACATTGGATGCGACACTGAACTTCCACGGAACTCAATCGATACGGTGGTTTATGGGAGGCCAAGGTACAGAGGTGAAAAATTACCCCTTGAATTGACAGAACAAACTAAATTATAGTGTATTGTACAATAATGGATTTCCTACGACTAAATAATTTATTGAATCAGGCGTTACTTTGCGGAGGTCCATATCAATGAACTAAAATAATTTCCTTGCTCACCCGCAAAAGGTCGCCAAAGGGGTTTTTAGGTCGCGGGTGAGCAAGGAAATTATTTTAGTTCATTCCTACGACTAGTTTACCTAGGCTATACTCACATGAATTATTAGATCTATACTTGGTTCGGATAGATATTTAACTAAATGTAAACAAACTTCAGCTGTCAGATTTGGTACTTTTCTTATCTGTCATTGAAAATTGTAATACATACAGAAATGTAAATGTTTAGATAGTTTAATGGGGGAATTTTAAATAGCTGTTCGCATTATAGTCGCAAAGTTTTATTTCGATTCATTGTGTTGTTGTTTTGTATGAAAATGCGATCAGCGGCGAGCGTATTGGCGACTATTAATAATTCGGCCTCTACGTAATGTACCTAACACACACAAGACGCAAAGAATTTTAAGCAAGTCCCTGACGCACTATGAACTAGACTAAGTAATAGCTTTCGAGTTACATTAGCATAGAAAATGCCCCGCAACTACTTTGGCTTTGAAGTTACGGACTTACTTAAAGTTTAAACTTAAATTCGTTAAGTTACAAGTTGTCAAAGAGAATTTAAGCCGTATTTAAATGGAAGATCGAGTTATGTTTTACATTAGTTACCAATAAAATAACTTTAACAACAAAAAGTTGTAAAACCCTCGACATTGTCACATAAAAGTACAATATCTCAAAAATGTCTAAGAAACATCGCTAGAAACCCTGCTTTCAAATAAAAAACCGCATTCAAATCGGTTCACCCGTTTAAGAGCTACGGTGCCACAGACCGACACACAAACACACATAGCGGTCAAACTTATAACACCCCTCTTTTTGCGTCGGGGGTTAAAAGCTTCCTTTCATACGTTGTCATCATCATCATCCCAGCCTATATAACGTCCAACTGCTGCGTACAGGCCTCCTCTTATTAACCCCCAACGCAAAAAGAGGGATGTTATAAGTTTGACCGCTATGTGAGTCTATGAGTCTGTATGTCTTTATGCCTGTGCGTCTGCCTGTGGCACCGTAGCTCTTATACAGGTGAAACTATTTGAATGCGGTTTTTTTATTTGAAAGCAGGGTTTTTAGCGATGGTTCTTAGACATGTTTCATAAAAATCGGTTCAGCCGTTTTTGAGATATTGAACTTTGAAGTGACAAAGTCGGGGGTTTTCCATCTTTTTGTTGGTAAGGTGAGGTTATAAAAGAAGTGTCTTTTACTTTAGTTTTAATTTAGTTCGTTAATTTATTATTTTAATAAAATTAAAATGTAAATGTAATTGTAATGTTATATTTTTGTGCAATTTCTTATTGAAATTTGTTATACATAATATATAAGTACTACAATGCAAGTGTATAGTCTACGTCAACAAAAAATACAGTAAGAAAAAAAGCTTGTATCAAAAATGTTTTTTAACAGAAACTTATTTTGCTCAAACAGTTTGTGTTTTTTTCTGTTTCGTCATCTAACTCTAGGGCTGTTTCGCCATCCATTGATTAGTGTTAACTGACGGTTAAATGTGATGCCGTCTTTATTTGTTTTGTTCGAATAGACGGAGACGGCATCACATTTAACCGTCAGTTAACACTAATCAATGGATGGTGAAACAGCCCCTTTATCTACGAGCACATACAACTACGTATTCTGTTCTGGTAAAGACCACTTCGTAAATATGATCAAGGAATTTACGTACATTATCCAAAATAAATTGGGTAACTAGATGGATATGGTAATGTAGCCACAATGTTGGAATATTTAATGTGATGCCGTGTGCTCAAAACTTCGTAATTTGAGTCAGTTAGCTCTTTAAAATGAGAAATCCTTCACTAATATGTGTTATACGGGTATTTTGAGAAATTTCTAAAGTTAAAATTGTCATTATTTAGATTAGATTTTACTTTTGATTATTGTAACTAATACTTTTAATATCGAAAATACAAACTGAAACATAGATGCACAGAAAAACCAGAAAAAGAGACCAGCGCTGGGAATCGAACCCAGATCCTCAGCATTCCATGCTGCGTGCTATACCGCTACACCACCACTGGACCAACTGTATATGTTTCAGTTTGTATTTTCGATATGGATTGTACGGGATGACCGTAAAAGTAACAAAATTTGGAGTTGAAATGAAAAATACAAAAAGACTCCAAAAAACAATCTTAATTTTTAATATCATTATTATCATCATCTCGGCCTATATGTACGTCTGCAGGGCACAGGCTCCTCCCAGAATTAGAGGGCTTGGGCCACAGTTTCCACGAGGGCCCAGTGAGGATAAGAAAATTCAAACACACCATTAAATTTATTCGCCGGTACGGGTTTCCTCACGATGGTTTTGTTCACCGTAAAGCTCGCGATAAATCTCAAATGTAATTTCGCATTTCAATTCCAATCCAAATCCGTAATCCAAATAAAATCGAATCCAATCCAATGTGCATCAATTATGCAGAATAAAATTAATTAAAAAGGAAAATATCCTTTCAAATTGGTGCGTAAAGGGACTAAGTAAGTCGCGTTATGACTAGTCATAGTGCGAAGTAGACATATAGATAGTTAGACCTACTGCGATATTGGTTAGAAGCGAGGAAGGCAAGGAGTTTCATTGACAGACTGCCTTTTAGTTCAAAAGCTAGTGATTATTATACAATATTAGGTAGGTTAGGTTCGTTAGGTATCTTCAGATGCCTGAAGGGCAGACCGCCTAGGAACAGGAGCCCTGCGAAATGCTGGTGAAAATATATACCCTGATTTATGTTGTACGTATTTATGACAATTAGGCATAACGCAATTTAGGCTGATGAATCGGTCTGATAAAGATATAGCTTTAAAACGAAGCAGGCTGCCAAAAAGGCTAACATCGTCCTAGACCCAAAGCTAATTTAATATGAAGTTTAGGCATAACGTGACTTAGTCCCTCTACGCGTTAGTTGCACCAGTTTGAAAGGTCGCAATGCGGCGTAACCAATTATGGCTAATGCAGCGCAACCAACAATGGTAACAAGTGGTATTTGTGTTTATATATAACCAGTTGTGAAATCACAGCTATTTTTGTAGGTCACGCGGCATTAGCCATTGTTGGTTACGGGGCATCGCAGTATCAGCGACGACACTCGTATTTGTTAGCATTAGAACAAATTATTTGAACAATCGTGAGGAAACCTGCACAAACCTGCGAAGCAATTCAATGGTGCGTGTGAAGTTCCCAATCCGCACTGGGCCTGCGTGGGAACTACGGCCCAAGCCCTCTTGTTCTGAGAGGAGGCCTGTGCCCAGCAGTGGGCCGTATATAGGCTGGGATGATGATGATGATTTGAACAATTATTAGTAGGCACTCAATTATTTCTAAATTCAACCAATAGTCACGAACCATCATCATGTCAGCCAAAAGACGTATACTGCTGAACATGGGCCTCCCCTAAGGCTCTCCACTTAGACCGGTCTTGTGTTGTCCGCATCCACCGCGATCCCGCGATCTGAACCAGGTCGTCGCTCCATCTTATTGGAGGCCTACCAACAGCTCGTCTCCGTCCGCGGACGCCATTCGAGAACCTTCTGACCCCATCGGCCATCAGTCCTGCGAGCAATGTGCCCCGCCCACTGCCACTTCAGTTTCGCAATTCTTCGGGCTATGTCGGTAACCTTAGTTCTACTGTGTATATTATCATTTCTGATTCTATCCCGCAGAGAAACCCCGAGCATATAGACCTCTCCACTCCATAGCCCTTTGAGTGACTTTGGGCTAACTCATGAGACCCATCGTTAGCGCCCACGTCTCGGATCCGTATGTCATCACCGGCAACACACACTGGTCAATGACTTTTGACTTCAAACACTGCGGTAATTTGGACCGACACAGATTTAGTTAACACAAATGTTTTCTTTTCCTTATTACTTACTTATTGCTTACTTAAATAAGCGAGAGACTCGTCCATTGGCAGTTTCTTCAAAGAAAATAAAAAAAATCTACATAATTTACCTTCCCAAAGCCTCAACAAACTTTGAAAGGTAAAGGGTGAACCCACTTCAGGGTGAAATACATCGCGCTTTTTGAAGAAAACTGACCGAAGTTGAAAAATAAAAACCAATTTACTTTAAGACAATCTGCATGTTTATTTTTAAAAGCTTTTATTAGCTTACCCTATATTGGTTTGGATCAAACCTTGGAAGCTAAATTTTTATTGTACCTAATATACCTTTTTTTTAGTTGGACCTGTATTGTTCTGGAAATAAAAATAAATGTTACCCGCTTCCATTTGTCGGATTGAAATTTGGCATACCTACTACTTATGTAAATCTGTTGACAATGCTATCTGAGAGTAACATTCTGGTAGTCTGGCAAGGATCGTCTCCGCAGGAGGGAACTCCTCAATAGTTAAGGCATCGACTTGGCATTAGATGAAATGTAATTTTTTAACTAAATCTTAGTGCTTTTAATTCTTTTTTGTTAGGTTCTCTACTAGCTTTCGTTTTTTATTAGTGGTAAAAGGCTATATTTTATTTTTCATCATCATTAATACAATTATGTATGTATGTATGTATGTAAACTCTTTATTGTACAACAGAAAAGAAACATAACACAATTGACCAACTTTGAGATACTTGTACAATTATTACGTATAATATGTATAAAAAAATTATAAAAAGTCATGGCCATTGTATAAAAATGGCTTTACGAGAATATCTTGAAAAGAGTTACGACATCTTGCCGGGTCTAAAACTTTACACGACGACATACTGCTGTAAATTCAGAGACAGAAAATCTCCAAAATCGCTTCATGAAAAATATTGAAATGCATTATCCTTTACTAACCATGCACCAACTCACAGCGATGCACCTGCCATTATGTCCACTGATGTGGTTTTCATAAGGCTACTAACAGTGCCAGGCGCACAAAGAGCAAAGCCACTTTGTTTTAGGGAAACAAGCTATCGCCTAAAAACCACGATAAAGCAAGCGGAAGGAATTTTAATACTACATGTAGTGGTTTTGTCAAAGAAACTTTAAAATTATTTTTTGTCTTGCCTTAGATAAGTTTCACGTTATTTACATGTACGGACAGCCAGATAGCCAAATGGTTTGAGAACCTGACTATGAAGCTTGAGGTCCCGGGTTCGATTCCCGTCGGGGCAGATATTTCTATAAATAATACGAATGTTTGTTCTCAAGTCTTTGATTTTTAATATGTATTTAAGTATGTTTTATCTCGAGTACTGCCTTTTCGCAACGTAACGTTTGGCAACCTGTTTCATTCCGCAACTTTTCATTTCGCAAACTCTAAAACTGTAAATATTTCAAGATTTATTTCAGGGCCATCGTGTAGAACCCTTTAGGTTAGGTTAGGTTAGTTTTATAAAAATCCTGAAATATTTACAGTTTCAGAAATATTAAACCGTTGGGAAATGAAAAGTTGCGAAATGAAACAGGTTGCCACACATTCGCCGAAACATTAGTAAACCGTTTTATCTATATAATTATGTATGTTAATCCATTTCCTTTCGTTTGGCTTCGTCGAAAGGAAAATCTAAATCCGGGCACGGCATGACACATTTAGAGAAACAGTTAAAATGTAAACTAGCAAACAAGAACGCTTCTAAGTTAACGGCAAAGCAAACGAACCGTTAAACAACAAAGTTCACAAAGGATAGTGCGGCGTCCACGTACAACTTGGCATTGCTACCTGGAGAACTTTCTAAGACACTTCGACTTCGTTTTTAGGGTTCCCTACCTCAAAATAAAAAACAAAACCCTTTATACAGGATGCTCCTGACCATGGGGCTTTAATAAATCCAAGGTCCGATTCTACTCGCACAACGGAGCTACAATAAAATACAATGACTCATATTAAATTATATGACCCAGATAACTCATGTCTTAAATCGAGTTTAGTTTGACATGTTTCGGGCTAAATCCGTAGCCCTACCTCTTAGGAACAACGCGACTCGGCGGCTGCTGCAACACGCGCACAAGTGAGTTATCCGGCTCATTATAATTTAATATGAGTGAGTCTCATAGTAGTTTCATGTTCAAAATACAATGACTCTTTCTCTACTTACTACTAATTTTATCATCCCGCGAACTTCACAGGCAGGCGCCTGTTTATTATAACGCTTAAATCTCTGAACTGATTTAGACTAAATTTTATATGGAGATAATTTAACCCCCTTTTTCACCATCCATTAATTAAATTTATTCGACGGATAAATGTGATACCGTCTCTGTTTATTTTGTTCGAATAGATGGAGACGGCATTACATTTATCCGTCAAATAAAACTAATCAACGGCAACGGGTGAGGAAACAGCCCCTAAGACGCAGAGAAAGACATTATAATATTTTTCCGTTTTTATCCCGGAAAATTGCGTTATAGTTCCCGCGGCATAGCGATAAACGATTTCTACGCAGACAGTTGTCAGGAGCAGCTAGTTATCGATATATCGTTAAGCGAACGTTTACTTGATCCTCCCGGAGCATTCAGCAAGCCGATCGGCTTACCGATGTGCGTATACTGCTAACCGAGGCGTTAACGTTACCAAATTTATAATTCTAAACCTTGATTCTAAATAACATTACGTAACGGTAAAGTCATACCTAATAAGTCATTTTTAATACAAGCTTTTTTTTGCTGACTGTAGTTTTTGTTTACTGTATTGTATTGTCACCCATTGAATACCAAATTTCAAGTAATGCCATTAACCGTTGAAGAGTTCCGTCCTGTGGAGACGATCCTGGCCGGACTACCAGAATGTCACTATCAGATTATTGTATTGTCACCAGATTTTCATAAGTTTACCAAATTTTAAGCCGATCGGAAGTGGGTCAAATTTAACTTGCAAGATTTGACGCAAATAAATAAACAAACGAACAGGGCAAGTTAAATAAAAGCTTATAAATATACCTCAATATTGGTTTAAATTTATCCCAAAGTAATGGTCCCAAGGTTCGCAAGACCGGCAGATTGCTGATTTGGGACCATTTCGTGACATGCACTACTATTTTTTTTATGCTCATTTCTATCCCTTGTTACCATATCACGAATAATTGTTTTCTTTCTTTCTTTCTTTCAAATTACTAAACTTTATGCACTTAACTAGCTGACCCGGTGAACTTCGTACCGCCTAACAGACAATGAATCTCGTGTTAACATTTAGCTAAACTTTTAATGTAGGATTTTATTAACGTAATAAAATTAATACAAAAATATTAAGTTCAATAGCACAAAAATCAAGTTTAATTGCTTATCAGCAAGACACCAAACCAATCGATTTGACAGTGTTGTTCAATTCAATTCAATTCTTGAAAGTATAGCTCTATCGATACTATCAAAGATTCCGCCAATGTCGAGGTTGGAAAAGATACTATCGGTTAGCCGTTGTTCGGTAGATGGTGTTGCTATTGAGATGGTACTACAATTTACCGAATGATCTGGAATAATCTGGAATGATTGAAACCAATCGATTAGGCAGTGTTGTCAGTGCCAGATTTAGAGTTCTGACTGCCCTAGCCTAACTGTGAATATACTCCCCTTAGGAACAATACCTGATCTAATGATCTCTTTTTTTCTCACTCAATCAACCTATCTCACTGTCGCACTCTCACCTGAGTGACAAACACACGTATTTTCCAAAATTATCAAATAACTTTTTATGTAAAAAAAACAGACCCACTTTACGTCTAGAGGGAGTACGAGTACCCTAAATACAATTAAAAAAAACGGTGTAATCATCATCATCATCAGCCTACAGCAGTCCTCTGCTGGACATATAGGCCTCTTGGACATAGTAGGCCTCCTCCATGGCGCGCCACTACACTCTGTCTTCAGCCCCTCGCATCCATCCGTCGCCAGCGATCTTCTTAAGGTCGTCCGATGACGATGTACTTAATAACTTAACATTATGGTAACATTACCCAATTAACGATACTTTGAAATTTTTACTTTTTTTTGTAGTTATTTTTGTAGACGTCTACGAGTGCAGTGGACACGTATATTTGGTTGTACCTCTACATTGATCGATGTCATGAATAAAACATTGCTTTCCGCATGGATATTACATACTAAAATGAAGTATTTTATATCTTAAATTTTGTGGTACTTGCGTTTTAAGGGAGCCTTATGCCTAGCCGTGTATAGTGGACCAAGTAAGTTCTCTACCAAGTTTTTTGGACGGTTCAGAAGCAGAAATACACTAAGCCTGAGCCAGCACCTTTCTAAGTGACTAAGATAGGGTGTCTCCGGCTATGTGAATTTAAATTCAAGGTTCGATTCTACTCACGAAACTAAGCTACTTTTGTTTTGCAATATTTTCAAAAAACTTAAATTTAGATTAATTTTATTGATCCTCAAAGTTTAATTGTTAAATCAGTGTATCGGACATGTCGGTGTAATTGCTATCTCTTGGTATGGGGGTCTTGAAATATTTTTTTACATTTATTTGACATCTCTAAAGATAAACATTTTTCAATGTGTCGTCAATTTAGTATCGCATACATTGAAAATTACATTTAATTTGTATGAAAAAAAAATAACAGTGGTCATATTTAAAAAAAAGTAGCACAACAAAATTATCTCTGAACCCTGGATTTAAAGCCTCATGATCGGAAACTCCCTGTATAAGATATCGTGTCCATATTAAAGTTTATCATATCTTAACAATTGTGATTGCAAAGTTGGTAACAGTTTGACTTGAACCTAAAGTTATTTTCAAAGTTTATGAGCTAACTTAATAATTTCTCAATTAAGTTTTAAATTAAGTAGTCTGGGATACATTCATTCATTAATTTCAATGTAAAATAGTTTAATTTGTTGAACGAATGTTTGTTTATTTAGTTATTTAGTAACTATCTATGGTATTTAGTAGTAGATCTAAAATCTAAATGAGTATATATTTAAAATACAAACTTCATTGTACATGATATACTAAACTAAGTTAAAATTATAACTAAAAGTAAAATAAAAGTTAATAACTTAACTATAACCTAGAAAAAATTGGTAAATGGAACCCCCCGCGGCATGGACCCAAAGATGTTGGCAGCCAAACCTTGTGCGAGGAAACTGCCAGCTCTTCTATCCCCTGTGGTATCAAAAAGTCGTTAAGACAATTATTTATTTAGTTGTGTAACTATAAAATTCGTGCACAGGTTTGGTTGCTTCATAGATACAGTTTTTGTATTTTCTAAAATGACGAACCTTGGGGTGCTATGGTAAGTAATTAATTTATAATCAGTTTTAAGCTATGCAAAGACAGACGCGTGAAGACTACATCTCACATACACGTTAGTTTGAATTAAACATGTATTAACAAATTTCTTTCTTGACTTCTAACCATCTTCTATAGCTTCAGCTTTCAAAAAGGCTACTAGAAAAACGAAGATTAAGAAAACAAACCTCACCTAACCAACAAAAAAGTGGAAAGCCCCCGTCATTGTCACTTCAAAGTTCAATATCTCAAAAAAGGCTGAACCGATTTTGATAAAACATGTCTATAACCCATCGCTAGAAACCCTGCTTTCGAATTAAAAAAAATGTATTCAAATCGGTTCACCTGTTTAAGAGCTACGGTGCCACAGACAGACAGACTGACACACAGACATGAATAGCGGTCAAACTTATAACACCTCTTTTTGCGTCGGGGGTTGAAAAATAATAAATATAGGTACCTACGTATACATGTGAACAGCAATAGCTTTCTCTAGTATGGACAGTGGTGATCACTTAACATCAGGTGACCCACTAGTTCGTTTGTCTGGCCTCCCTAACATAAAAAAACCGCCAAGAGCGTGTCGGACACGCCCAAGATAGGGTTCCGTAGCCACAATTAAAACACTTACTACAGTATTAAAAAAAAACAGAAAAAGAGCGTATCTTCACGGCACTTACGTCTTTTTGTTGAGAATGGCAATAACTCAAAAACGGTATATCCGATCATGTTGGAACCAATTTTCGTTGAAAGTATTTATTAAGCGTTACCTTTCCATATTTTTTGCATATTTTTTGGACAAACGGTTTACAAGGTAGAGGGGGGGGGACAGAATTTTTGCTACTTTGGGAGCGATTACTTCCGGAAATCTTCACTTAATCAAAAAATATTTTGAGAAACCTTACTATCTTTTCAAAAGAGCTGTTGAACTATGTACTACCACACGTTGATGCGAGTTTAAAAAAAAAAACAATTTCTTTTACGTGTATGGACCGACAGACAGACAGACGGACTTGAAGAAATTATAGGGGTTCCGTTTTTGCCACTTTGGCTCCGGAACCCTAAAAAAGCGCAAGTGGCAAGCCCCGAAGTTGCCAAGCCCTTGGGGCCGAGGTAACTTTTTAAGTCCGTCACAATCGGCTCAGAAAAAACCGCTTCTAAGAAATGAATTACTTCAATTCGACTTAGTTACAACGTATTCATAGGACGGTAAGTATTCTTAAGTCTATAAGAAGCTATTTCTGTTTAAGTCCATTGCGATGAAGGCATAAAAATGGCGAGTATTTTTTAGGGTTCCGTATAAAATGGATCATCCGTTTTATTATCCAACGATACCCCACACTATAAGGTTGGATGAGAAAAAAATCACCCCCACTTTACGTCTATGGGAGGTGCTCCAAATTTTTTTTTTGATTTTTTTATTGTACCATTTTGTCGGCATAGTTTACATTAATATACGTGAAAAATTACAGCTTTCTAGCATTGATAGTCCCTGAGAAAAGCCGCGGACGGACAGACAGACAGACATAGCGAAACTATAAGGGTTCCGTTTTTGCCATTTTGGCTACGGAACCCTAAAACCGGAACGCTTATAGGATCACTTTGTTGTTCATCTGTCTGTCAGTCAAGACCCTTTTTCTCAGGAACGCGTAGAGGTATCAAGCTGAAATTCATATCAAATAGGTACTCAGGTCTATTGTCCCTTGGAGCTGTGAAAAAAACAAACTTGTAAGCCAAGACAATCAAAACCTACAGGTTACTTCCCGTCAACTCAGAATCTTAAAATTTGATACGAAGCAACGTCTTATAGCACAGGTGAAGGAAAAATTGCGAAAAGCATAAAAATTTTGTTACATCATATACTAAAAATATTTGTACGGAACCCTCGGTGCGCGAGTCCGACTCGCACTTGGCCGGTTTTTTTCTTTTCTTTCCAATAATAGCGTTTGACCTGGCACTCTGTCACCGGTACCAAAGTCTAATAAAGCTTAGTGACATTTCGGTCATTTGTTGCAAGTGTATTTCATCATCATTATACCAGCCTTTATACGTCCCATTGCTTGGCATAAGCCTCCTCTAAGCATGACAGCGCTTGGGTTGTAGTTCCCATGCGAGCCCCGTGCGGATTGGGAATTTCAACACCATAGAATAACTTTTCAGGTGTGTGCAGGTGTCCTTACGATGAATTCCTTCACCGTAAAGCTCGTGATAAATTTCAAATGTAGTTCCGCAGATGAATTTCGAAAAGCTCAGAGGTGCGGGCCGGGGTTTGAACCCACGATTCTCTGCTTGAGAGGCTATAGGTCAAACCACTAGGCCACCACGACCGAATAGGATAAAATCTTGAAATCTCAAACGCGGCTACTAGGTCACGAAATTCGGTACGGTTGTTTGACAAACAGACAGACAAACAGACACACACACACACACACACACACACACACACACACACACACACACACACACACACACACACAGTGCAGTGGGACGTATATAGCACAATATACGTAACAACTTAGTTGTGTGTATTGTGTATATAGGCTGGGACGATGATCCTATTCCCGTGGGAATCTCCTCGTCACTTCCCGTCTGATTTTCCTTTAGTTCAGAGGTATATAGAACTCTAAAAATGGCCTTCAAATTAATCGTCCTTTCTTAGCCGTTATCTCTTCAAGCAAGTTAAGTCGCACCACTTCTTACACGGTGATCCTTTGACAATTTTCTACTCGGATGGCTAACTCTAAAGCCTCTACTTGGCAACGAATTTTTTCATCGCAATTTCGTACATAAATATAGAGACCGAGAGACGCTTATTGCCTGACAAAGTCTGCGTTATTGAATCAATTCCTAATAAGGACGATGGAGTTAGACTTATTATGGAGGTATATTTATATTATGTATAAAGAAAGGTATCATCCCAGCCTATATACGTCCCACTGCTGGGCACACGCCTCCTCCCGGAACAAGAGGGCTTGGGCCATAGTTCCCACGCGGGCCCAGTGCGGATTGGGAACTTCACACGCACCATTGAATTGCTTCGCAGGTTTGTGCAGGTTTCCTCACGATGTTTTCCTTCACCGCAAAGCTCGTGGTAAATTTCAAATGTAATTCCGCACATGAATTTCGAAAAACTCAGAGGTGCGAGCCGGGGTTTGAACCCACGACCCTCTGCTTGAGAGGCGATAGGTCAAACCACTAGGCCACCACGGCTTTCTAAGAATAGTTCCTAAGAAATTTATTATGTACCTGTTCGTGCGTAGGTAAAATACGGATTTGATTTTTAAATCATCATCATCCTAGCCTATATATACTATCTCTATGCCAAATATCACGTCGATTCGTCGCTCCGTTTTGACGTGAAAGACGGACAAATATACAAACACACACACACTTTCGCATTTATAATATTAGTATGGGTTTGCACAGCCCTGGTTTGACCTATGGACTCTCAACCAGAGGATCGCGGGTTCAAACCCGGGTAAAATCTCAGAAAGTTTCGAAATTCATTACATAGATTTTTTTTTAGGAAAACATCTTGAGGTAACCTCTACAAACTTGTGAAGCGAATCAATGATGTTTGAAGTTCTCAATCCGCAGTGGGCCCTTGTGGGAACTACGGCCTAAGGCATAATCTCATTCCGCAAAGTAACGCCTGATTCAATAAATTACTTACAGTAATTAAACCTTTACCAAGTAACAGTAATAATAAAAAAAAGCCGTGGTGGCCTAGTGGTTTGACCTATCGCCTCTCAAACAGAGGGTCGTGGGTTCAAACCCCGGTTCGCACCTCTGAGTTTTTCCAAATTCATGTGCGGAATTACATTTGAAATTTACCACGAGCTTTGCGGTGAAGGAAAACATCGTGAGGAAACCTGCACAAACCTGCGAAGCAATTCAATGGTGCGTGTGAAGTTCCCAATCCGCACTGGGCCCGCGTGGGAACTATAGCCCAAGCCCTCTTGTTCTGAGAGGAGGCCTGTGCCCAGCAGTGGGACGTATATAGGCTGGGATGATGATGAAGTAACAGTGGGACTATACTACTTCTTTAGATGTTGAAATTATGTTTGGCCGCTCATAGACCAAGTTAAATATTTTGCCCATTCTTTCATTATAATCAATGTTGAAGTCGGTAAAAAAGAGGAAGCCATTTGGATACCTTATAGCACGTAAACAAACACTCATCCACTAATAAACGCAATAATGTCGGTCCGTAGCGCTCTTTAGCGCCTATTTGCCCCTAAGAGGGCCAAATTGTAGGTATCGTGCAGTAAAAGGGTTGTTTTAGGGGTCTATTTTAGGACCCTTGTTTTTATGTCGCCCGTTGGTCTTCAAGATTACGAGATGCTACAATTTGCGTTACTGCTTTAGGTGTAAAGTAGGTCGCTTTCAACTGTTACCAGTCGTTTTCAACGGCTTGAAAAGAATCCTACTTCCTACTTATTTTATAAATGCGAAAGTTTGTGTGTGTGCTTGTTACTCCTTCACGCTAAAACGGTAGAACGCATTTGAATAAAATTTGGTATGTAGATAGCTGGACGTCTAGAATAACACATAGGTTACTTTTTATCCCGATATTCCCACGGGATAGGGATAAAATCTCGTAATAATAACCGCTGGGCTCTGAATCATGAAATATGGTATGTAGTAGCTGGACATCTGGAATAACAGATAGGCTACTTTTTATCTCGATATTCCCACGGGATAGGGATAAAATCTTGAAATTTTAACAGCTGGGTTAGTCATGAAATTTTGGATAGTTGTTCTTAACACAACCTCAATGAAGACCACGATTTAAGTTTTGGGAATTCCGAGGGGAATTTTGTGAAATCCCGGAACTTCAATTGTAACTACCAGATCGAATAGTTTAAGCGTGCGAAGCCGAGGGTAAACTCTAGTGAAAACATATTTTTTAAAGTAAGTATTGTCCCATAACAACGCCCTGCGGGTAAAATAATAACAATGAACTATTACGAGTATATACAATTACTTTGCCCAATCGCGACCTTATGATAGTTACGTCTATGCAACAAATTTCCACCTCCACACTGTAAGATCACATACACATCACACAAACTCAACTATTCACCACATGACGCTGACGCGTTTCGAACTCATCAAGAGTTCATCATCAAAGAAACACAACCACGCGTGCATGAGCTCTCTCATATTTTATTATTGCACGTAATCTTCGCGTAATACATTGCTTTTCTAAAAAAAAAAAAAATACTTCCTTTTGTTTGTTTGTTAATCCTAAACCTTCACAGCACTAAAACCAACGCCTGGTTATTTTTGTCTTTGTATAAACTGGTGTTTGCATAAAATGATGTTGGTAACCCTATACCTACTATTATACAGCGTGTACAATACCGTATAAGATACATTTATTTTTCGTATGTGTTGGTAACATACGAAAAAAAAATCTGTGTCACGAAAAACCAATCAAACAACGGTATAAAGTAAAGAGTTATACTTTTTAAATAGTTCTACAACGAACGCGCGAGCGTTTACTTTCGGATTAGTTGGACCCCAAAGTTAGTGGAAACTTGGGTTCGGTAACTTCTTTTTACTTTATTTGAAGTGATATAACTTGCTTGCAAATACCAGTTGATAATAAAATGGACCATCAATAACTTTTCTGAAATTACTTAGTGATCTTTATAAATTTCAGAATGATATCGTACTTTCGTTAGTCAAGGGCATAATTGTCTAAAAATCAAAAAAATCTTACTTTGGATAGTACAAGAGCATTATTGACTAAAATTCATAAAATTTGAAAATTAAAAAAAAAATACCGTTCTATTGTACCGTTTTTGTCAAACTTAAAACCTTAAATTGCTAAAAGTGGCTCCGAAGCGGTAACGTTTCGTGTGCTCTGCCTACCCCATTTGGGAATACAGGCGTGATGTTTGGGTGTGTAAAAAAATGTAATATTATGCTCAAAGGTACGAGATCTTTACCTAGATGGGGCTGGACAAAGCAATAAATTAAGTTTTAATGTTTTATTAAAATGACCAAACACCTCAGACATCGATACTCTTTTTTCTTGCTTAAAGATAATATAATGCTTATGTACGAATAACTTAACTTTTACACGAAAATATTCGTACATTTTCTATGTCTGTAATTCTACCTAGTTCATTTTTAACTCTACACACGAAATTTGTACTTTGTTTCTTGTTTGCTTCGCCCGTTTTAGAAGAAAATCAAAACTCACGGAATAACGACCGGTATTAAATTAAATAAATAATATCCAACTTCGCCGTAGAACTTCGCTAAGAATTTTTTTCAACGTGTTGTATTAGTAACTTTTAGACCGGACACAATAAAAATATTGTTTTTTACTAACACAGTTACACACACACAGTAACACACTTAGTCGTGGTGTTTGTGTGTCGTCGTCGTATTAATAAAATTAAAATATAATCGTAACACATCTATCTCGGTAAAACACACTAACTCAACTTATACGAATGTCCTTCGTCCTCATCCCCATCCTAAATCAATCCGAGTGGTAAATAGAAGCAACGCCGAAACTAATGCTGCAGGGACCTGTATCTCATTATACGGGGTCCAAAGGTTCCACTCTATTTATAGATATCACCTTTTATATCCGGCCAAAAGTTTGGGATCTAACAATAGGGTTTGTTTGTTTGGTATATTATACAGGGTGCCTTGACCACGGGGCTTTGATGCAAGGTTTGATTCTACTCACATAACTCGCTCCTGTAAGTTGTCGAAATTCATATGCGACATTAAAGGGCTGTTTCACCATCCATTGATTAGTGTTAGCTGACGGTTAAATGTGATGCCGTAGGGGCTTAGGGGTGTTAACTGGCGGTTAGGTGTGATGCCGTCTCTATTTGTTTTGTTCGAATAGACGGAGACGGCATCACACTTAACCGTCGGTTAACGCCAATCAATGGATGGTGAAACAGCTCTAAGAGTAATAAAATAGATAAGCATTAAATTAAAAAAAAAACTACCCTAGACTTAAAAAAATTACATAAAAAAAAATCTAAAAACTAAAACGAATTACTTAAAGAGCACCCCTTAGGCAAGGTTCCGAAGGTGCTGGGTTTGCTCTTTGAATAGCTAAGCTATATTAAGCTATAATATGCGAAATGACATTTGAAATTTACCACGGGAGAAAACATCATGAGGTGCTGGAACTGCTGCCGAAACCCTTTCATTGTGAGAGGAGAGGAGGCCTGTACCCAGCAGTGGGACATATAAAAGCTGGGATGATAAAATAACTTCACACTCATTTATAAAGGACAGATTGTAAAATTCACAAACTGGACGTGACACATAAAAGAGACATTAAAAAACTCTCTTCCTTAACCTTCTTGTGCTTAGTAAGGGTGAATTTAAAACAATTTATTTAAGAAAAAAAACATAGCTTTAATGCGCATAATTAATCATCTTAATTCTTGACTACCTCTTAAACATTGAAAGTAGGTAAGGTCACTAGAGTCATGGAGAAATTAACTTTATTTGACCTGGTAAATGTTACCTTAAAGTTAACGAAAATCACGATGTACACAAAAATAAAACATTTAACCTGTCCTCTCCCAGAGGCACAAATTTATGCCCAAAATCCTTCGATTCTGTTATCCTGGGAGATGACAGATTAATAAAGAAGTACCTAAATAAACCAGTTCGCAAAGTTCAACGCCAAAGGTGCCCAACATACTTATAATTCATAATTTTACAAAACTTTTCTTGTCCCTAATTCACCACGTTGAACGGCGGTGAAAATATGGTAAGGTAAATTAAAAACTAATAAAACGCATACATATTTTTTCATCGCTAAATGACACTTTCATTTCAAAAACCTCAGGAATATTCTAAATATTTTTTCCAGTTTTCATTAAAAACAAGCTACAGAAAAAACCGCTGAAATCACAAATCATGAGCGGCATTAAAGCTGAAATATATATTTAAAACCCACCTCGATATTAACGGGTCGGGAGAAACGGTGAAAATTAAAAATCGCCCTCAACCCTGACTAATAGTCGTCGGGAACTGATTTATATGAGAAAAGGGCGTTTTGCCGACGTGCTTCCTTTTGGTATTATTTCTATTGGTCACATTCAAGCTTTTATTCAAAACATGGCAATGAGGGCTATCGTTTTTTGTCTCACTAGATGGCGCACTGTTGCGTGAGGTTTTTAAGTATGGCTTTCAAAGTCTGTTTTTACGGGTGTGAAAACAAAGTTTAGATTAAAATCATATTTAATACACTAAGGTGTATTAAATATTACACCGGTTTTAAGAAACCGTACCATAAAAATATCGAGCATGCCACAGTGTTGCATAGTCCCCGTTTTGTTCGGGAAAAAGGGAGGACAAAGGTTTACGAAAGACAAAACTGTCTCAAAACACAGACATTCATTGCCCGGAACGCATATTTTCCATATTAATTAATTTCAGATATTGCAAAATATTCACAAAATTATTCTAATTATAAATAAACCCGCGTAGCTCACCCAATAACAGTGACATTTGACATTTCGGAGATCTCTCGCTACACTAGCGCCTCTAGCGACGAATTCATGCGCGATATCCCTAATGAGGGCTATCGCGTAGGAATTCGCCGCTAGAGGCGCTAGTGTAGCGTGAGGTCTCCGAAATGTCAAATCTCATAGTTTTTGGGTGAGCTACGCGGGTTTATTTATAATTAGAATAATTTTGTGAATATTGGGCCACGAATGTCTGTGTTTTGAGACAGTTTTGTCTTTCGAAAACCTTTGTTCTCCTTTTTCCGAACAAAATGGGGCTACGCAACACTGTGGCATGCTCGATATATATATATATATATATATATATATATATTTATAGTACGGTTTTAAGGTATTAAATATGATTTAAATGTAAATTTTGTTTTTACGCCCGTAATAACAAACTAGTCACTATACTTCAGGCAGGACCTTTGTCTACAGTGGCGCCAACTGGTGAGCGCGAAAACGGTAGTCCTCATTACATTTGACTCACTTCTAGTCAGATTCACTTGAATTTTACCTGGCTACGGTGAAACAAAAGGAAGGTTATGATTTAGAGCGGTAGGTATGTATCTATTTAAGTTCTAACTTCACTGACGCTTTTATATTGACAGTGAGATACACCTTTAGCCTCATCTGTGCTTTTTATCACGTAAGAAAGAGGTCAATCACGGGTCAGTTGTATGTAAAACAACGCCGTAATTCTATTTTTTTTATTTCGCAGTTGACACTAAAAATACCTGCTGAAAGATTTGTTTTTTTTTACAAAAACTTTTTTTTAAGAATAAGCTTATAGCCTATTTGATGCCCTATACTGCTGGAAAAAAAAATCTCTCGTTTAAACAAAACTTCTAATCTTTTAGAATATATTTTAAACTTGAACTACTTATCAACTTTTCTAAATCATGCCCAATCGAAACTACGGCCGTAGCGACCGAGACTTCTACGGAACCCAGCGATCCACGGGACTCTAATTCAGCTTCGAGATAAGGCACAGAGCACAGACTAATGATGTCACAATTATTCACGACTAAAGACTCTGATACTGTCTCAGGTATTAATCTAAAATCGCTATTAGAATTCAGCTTTGGGCGCGTCGTTTATGTAGACGATTTTGCAACTGCTTTCTGATTCGACGGCTTAAACTAAGGTCGAACGCAAACCCATGGCCAAAGAAAGATTTCCTTTGTTCTAAATCTAAGTAATTATTCTTTCACTTTCATTCGTGTTAATTGCCACAACCATAACGCTACAATTTCGAGAAACAAGTCGGACGGATTGAGGCCTGGGAACTTGCTAGGAAATAAAGAAACAAAAGTAAGAACCAAAAAGTGAGTGATCAGCCTAAGTCCAATACCTATCCTGTTTACTTAGTCGAGTCTCGTTGCGTACTAAAACTTCTCCTGAAAGCACTACAGTATTTAAGTACATAGTATTTTCTCTGTTCTTCAATTTATATTATAAGGATCTGTTAATAAAATTTTGCAAAGACTTTTTTTTTATGGTGAGAGGAATGCAAACGAGCAAGAAGGTCATCTGGTGGGAAATGTTCACCAACGCTTATGAATGAGTACCATTACTACTCAAGGAGAATCATTGGTCCATTGCCAGACAGTTGCCATTATAGTTTTTAATGTGAAATGGCAACATTACAGTTGCCATTATAATTACAGTGGGAACAAGAACGTTAATGTCACTCGGACCTTGTCGGTTTTCGTCGTTTTCATAAGGATTGATTGAAGAAAAGGAAAACCGATCTTCTGTTTCGAGTTCTTACAGCAATAAAACACCTTGTCAACGAAAGAAGACTTAGTTAAGGAAACGAAAACAGTCAGAAGCCGATACGATAAAGTTCAAATCTTTTCCTATCACGTATTGTTCCGTGGTCGTATACATGTTGTTATTAATATTACATGCCAGTTTCTTATTGATATGGTAGAATTTAATGCAGAACACGTTGGGACCCACCCTTCAAGGGACGGACGTAAAAGGAAATTTCATGTCGTCATCAAACTTGAAAGTCACCGAACCCGGTTATGACGCCAATCTATTTAACGGTGTCCTTCTTTTTAATGAGTGTTGTAAATCTTGAGGGTACTCGTTAAATTTTTAGTTATATTACGTTAAGTAGAGCGTTCTGTAAACAACTTTGTTTGATAAACATGGTATCAGGTCAAATTGTAACTGGATAAAACTTTATGTTAAAAACTTAATTTTTACTAGAAGCTTTTTTCCAACTGTGCTTTTGCGTAGTTACTAACCTATTCTTCTATACTTTAAAAGTTGAAAATTTAGAAACATTCTTATTTCAGAAAAGTCTGGACAGCTTTCAAGCTCACGCTATCTTTATTTCTGCCTAATTTTCTTAACGTTCTTTGCTATATCTAAATGGTTGTTTGAAATCGTCTTTAAATGATAAGACAGACTTTGTGTATATAACTGAATCATGTACCAGGGTGAAACCTTTTAATTGATGTCATTATGATTTCTTTGGCATAGCGTGACGTCACACGAAACGTCAACTGGCTGTAATCTTCATAATTTTTTGACTTATTGATAAAATAAAAAATATAAGACCAGATGATGAATGAATACGGTATTTGACTAGTTTGTATATGTTTTATAAATTAAAACAACACAATGCCTGTTATCGAATAGAAAAACAATTTTTGAACTAGCTTTACAAATAACAAAGTTATAAAGCTTTGAAATTCAAGATAAGACAGAGAAAGACATACTAGCGTGTGACGTCACACGCTAGTAGCGCCATACTTGCTGCATAGAGAAAAGCGTTTGAGAAAGAGACAGGTATATAGATTTTTCAAAAAATCACTATTAATCAATTTTCAACCGATTTAAGTTTTCTCTTCGCTAAACACTGTCTGTATAATCTATATTTTCATAATAATATTAAGACATGGCAGATTCAGGAGTTGTCAAATACCGTATTAGATGTTTTTAACCTCCGACGCAAAAAGAGGGGTGTTATAAGTTGGACCACTATGTCTGTCTTTGGCACCGTAGCTCTTAAACGGGTGGACCGATTTGAATGAGGTTTGTTTTTATTGAAAGCAGGTTTTTTAGCGATGGTTCTTAGACATGTTTTATCAAAATCGGTTCAGCCGTATTTGAGATATTGAACTTTGAAGTTTAGGTTAGGTTATAAAATACTAACCTTTTCGTTATCGCCACCACAAACGAAATCTTCACAGTCGAAGTCGCGTCGCAGTCTGATATTCCCACAAAATTAATGGCGCTCCCGGGAATTTCTCAAGACTTAATTATTGCTAATTAATATTACTCCGACGTCTCGGCCGAACTTATTAAATTAATAATTGTATTATCAGTAATTAAAAAATTACATAGGGTCAGAACGGGAGTCAGTCGGGTCAGGGAGAGGCCTTTGCCCAACAGTGGGACACTATTATAGGCTACTTAAACAATATAAATATCAACTAACCTAGCCTAACCTAACCTACAAAAAGTTAGAAAAACCCCCTACTTTGTCACTTCAAAGTTCAATATCTCAAATATATCTTTATTCAATTTATTCAATCTCGCATCATAAGACAAACCATCTATTAAAGTAATAAAATTAGGTAGTTAAGTCTATACAAATAAAAAAGAATAAAATTAAACCAAACACTTTCATTAAATTTACCTTTATATACCAAAAACGGCTGAACCGATTTTAATAAAACATGTCTAAAAAACCATCGCTACAAAATCTGCTTTCAATTGTCAAAAACCGCATTCAAATCTGTCCACCTGTTTAAGAGCTACAGACATACAGACACACATACACACAAGCGGTCAAACTTATAACACCCCTCTTTTTGCGTCGGGGGTTAAAAATAGGCTAAGTGCGAGTCGGACTCGCGCACAAAGGGTTCCGTAGTATATTTTTGATTTCATTTCACTGATAAAACTCCAGTGGCCCTTAATTTCTTTCGACTAGTATATTAAAAGGATATACCTACGTTAAAAGAGGACCCTGTATCTATACGTTTGGTAGATACCTAATCAAAATATATAAAGGCAATAGTCTTGGCACAGTTTGTATATCTTTTGATTAATTAATGTACAAAACATACCCAAATGATTTCGGCACTTTCAATTTTGTTTTTAATTTGGTAAAAATGGTTAATTTTACTCTATTCTTTTCTTTTAAGATACTATGTTAGTTAAGCGAAATGTTTTTCTACATTGTTTCAAAGTAACGTGATTTAAACAAAAGCTTGTAAAGTAAATCTACCACCGGTTCGAAAAAACCTCTGGAAACCCAGCAAGAAACTAAACGAGATATATTCTTTAAATCCACAGTATTTGTCTTTGTGTAATATCTATTTTGTGTCCTACGTTTCACATGCCAAAAATTTTCTTGTTCCTTCTCCTAGCAATAAGAATCCTTTCTAGTCAAACAATAGCCGGGGGACAAACGACGCTTTGAGATATGAAATTTGTTCGACGTGCGCGACTGATACTGGGTTGAAGGGATACTTTTATTGTTTCGCCTGGAGCGTGTTTGCTGTTAGGATAAAGGTTAGTGACAAGAGGGAGCGGGGAAAATTCACGAAATTTGCGTAATCAGTAAGTATCCCGCGACACTTGACACCGATGAAGGTTCCTTGACGAAATATAGATAGATAGATACGAGTAGATAGATAGATATAATCTTTATTCTTTAAAACAAAGACATGGCTTAGTAACTAAAGAGTAATAAAACTAACAATTCAGCACTTAAATTAAGTAACAATTAAACAGATCAGACCCATAAATGAGAAGCCATGTGATGCACTGAAGAACAGGCGCTGGCTCAGCATTGTGCTGCGGTAAGCCGCAGCGCTGGTATTCTGCCAGTACCCATACCGAGTAAGGACGCCGACCAACGTGATAAACTCAGCGCAATCTCGTCATCGAATGAGTTTTATTATTCAGTGGGATCCTAAAGTAACAAAATGTATGAACCTTGGAATAACTTTTTTTTATTATTATTATTTTAAATTACAAGGTGAGGGGGGTTTCAGAATACTTCAAGATAAGAGTCTCTGGAGAGACAATAAGTGCAATCTGACTATCTATATATATTACTACTATCTACATACTATAAATATAGCTAGATAGAGTCAATATCCAGTCTTCAGACTGACCAACAGAACTTATCTATCAATCAAAGGACACAATGCTGCAGTTTATGCAAAGGGCATAAAACTTTTATTTTTGTGTTGTCACGATTATATTTTTTCTCCCACTCTCTCTCTTTCTTTCTTTCATTGTATAGGTACTCAAATAGAAACGCTATCTCGAGCATACTACAACAAGGTACCGCGTCAGTTACACGAGAGCGAGCGAGAGTGGACGCGAGTCATTTCTATGTGCAATGTACTTGGGGGAGTGAGCCAGTGTATCCTATTGAGAGTCACGAGGAGAAGGGATCCAACACTGCTCCTAGAAATTCATTAAGAAGGTGAAAATTTTGAAAGTACATCGAATAGTAGGTTTAAATTGGGCCCCACTCAAGCCGCAGCGCTGGTTTTCAGTGGGACCCTAGCGATTCGTATCTACCACACGGTTGTACGTTGTTTTACAGACAACATTTTAATATAATTTTGTTTAACATACATTTTTTATCATATTATCGTTTCATAGAATAATCAATACGCAGAACACTTACTTTGAAGAAATTTAAATCCTTGATTTTTGTTTAAATATTCATATCAAAGAATAACAAATCAAATATTCATTATTCTCATATTATTTAGTTATTATAAAACTTATTACCAAGAAAAAAATGCAAGATGTGGTCGCAGTTCTAACCTAACCTAACCTACTTTTCTAGTAGCGATTCGTTTCTGACGTGGTCACTGTTCTAAACTAACCTAACCTAACCAACTTTTCTGGTAGCGATTTCTAACCTATTCTAATATATTTTATCGAACAAACAATATTTGTTAAAAAATAATTCTACAAATTGATAAATTTGATAAATAATAAAGTGAGATTATAAGATTCATTGAATAGTTTATCTATTAAATATGTTTCATTCAAGTAAATAGTCGTTGAAACAATAGTATTCGAAGTAAAAATACAAGGACCGAATATTATATGAAAAATTTTCTGCGAACCAAAATTCTATGAATTTTCTGTCTGCGAAAGAAGGGAACATACACAATGCCCTCACCTTTCAAGAACGAACCGAAAGCAAGAATTACGCAGCGGGAAACTTGGCCCGCCTAATTGTCTAAATTGAACAAATGCCGCCTCATTCCTCTTACTTTCGCTCTGTCATTTTATGGCAACACCTTAATAGATTCCGAGCCCCTTACAAGCCATAAGGGGTCGGAAAAGTTTGGGGATAATGTATTATCTGATCCCTGCTTACTTTATCTTAATTAGTTTTCTTTTGAGATACAGTCTTTATGTCGTTGGAATAATAAAGACTTAGAAATTTGTGGAAGTCCAAATGTCTTAAATGTATGTAGTCATAAGGGTTCCGGAGCCAAAATGGCAAAAACGGAACCTATATCGAAAATACAAACTGAAATATAGATGCACAGAAAAACCAGAAAAATAAGACCAGCGCTGGGAATCGAACCCCGGTCCTCGGCATTCCGTGCCGTGTGCTATACGCCGTGTAAAAAATACAAAAAGATTCCAAAAAAACAATCTTAATTTGATTGCTATCTCTTGTCCGGGTGAGCGGTTAGTTCCGATGGAGTGGCGAAAAGTTTCTCGATGAGGGCTACGGCATAGATGTCGCTAGTGTCGCTGCTTAAGTGGCTAAATAAGAAACAACACAAGCTGAGATATGAGGTGCATAGGAGAAATTCGTGTCTGTATCGTTGTCCAGCGGTGGTATAGCGGTATAGCACACGGCACGGAATGCCGAGGACCTGGGTTCGATTCCCAGCGCTGGTCTTATTTTTCTGGTTTTTCTGTGCATCTATATTTCAGTTTGTATTTTCGATGTACTATTACTTACTAGAATTTACAAACACTCACCTAATTAGGGGATACTTTCTAGGGTTTCAGTCTGTGTAAATGTTTCGTAGTAACTGGGTAACCCTTTAATTAAATTATAATTTATCAAAGTAATATTACAGACAAATTAATAATTAGCTAGTCTGAATCTATTACCAAATTTGTTTAACTCAAATAGAATATTTAAGTAACCTAGTTCAAAGAATTCACTACGAGACTATGATATTAAAATACTAGCTGTACCTGCGGCTTAGCACGCGGTTAAAGCTCACAGCTCTTTACAGCCACCCGGCACCCGACCAGCACCGCCTTGCCTCGAGCGGTTAGTCCTTCTCTTCACATGGATTTGTATGGGCATGCGCTCACTACATCAACTCCGAAGCGTCACCCAGGGGACACGTGTGGGCAACTAGAGTTAAAGCCCACGGACGCGAACACGCCTTCGCTGTCAGTGGGTTACCAGCTCATTAGAGCCACCCGGCACCCGACCAGCACCGCCTCGACTTTCGGTGTCCACTCTTTGTCGACGGGTGGTCGACGCGCGGACGGCGCGTTGACAATTCGTGGACCTCGCGTGGTCCACGAATTTCCGACAAGGGGGGATGAAGGGGGGGTGGCGTGGGGGTGGAAAGTGCCGCATCGCAAGCGCGCGGGCAGCGAGTGGTCCACTCGCCGTCTGCGCGTGGCAAACTCGCGAGTGAGGCGATCCGGTGACGCTGCAGAGTTGTAGTGAGCGCATGCCCATACAAACCCATATATATGAAGAATACTAACCGCTCGAGGCGAGGCGTTGCTGGTCGGGTGCCGGGTGGCTGTAATGAGTTGTAACCTTTATCCCCCCTTACACATACAACCGGTACTGCCTCCGCACCGCTCCGCCTTCGCTGTCAGTGGGTTTCTAGCATAAGGGGCCACACGCTTCGAAAGTTTTTCTTTTTTTACTCATTTCAAAACCCGTCACCTAATGTGGGGTATGCATGGGGTATGCCATCATAGGGCCTCGCAAATTTTTTCTTGGCCGCGCCAAATTTACAGAAAGATACAGTCGAGGAAACTAAATCACGTGCCAGGGTGAAACCTTTGTGACATTACATACCGACATCTGCCTAAGAAATGATAGCGAAATTAATTATGAAACGGTACCACCCCGGTACGTGACTGAGTTTCTTCGACTGTACGACCGACGAAGACGGACACGAACAGTGACTTTGTTTAACATTAGAGAGGAATAAAATATCAAAGCGAGCTAACCTTTTAGACGTTATCAGTATTCGTTTTATAAAACAGCAGAACGTGCTGCGACAACTTTTTATTACATCCAAACGCAATCCGTGCAATACGTGAGTCAATTTTGAACAAAATTGAATGGATGGTATCTGAGCGCCTCTTTTGCAGAGACTACTGACAGCGAAGTCAAAGTGAATGAAAAAGCTCGACTAGTTGAATGAGGATTTCTATGACAGGCTAGTTGGTGCTACGACCGTGAGGTCCGTTTGATAACTGACATGTGCGTCTCGTTTGTGATTGGTTGAATAACCAAATTAGCCAATCGCAAGCAAGACCGTAACGTCAAACGGAACTCACGATACTGTTATCATCACTCGTAGCAATATTTCACCTGTCCTTACTATAACTGTGTCAAAATGATTTACCCCAAATTTAGCCGTGGTAGCTCTTTACGTAGAGGATCGTAAGTTCTAATCCGGACTCGTACCTCTGAGTTTGTAATTTATATCCAAAATTAAGTTTGAAAATTATCACGTACTTATAGTCAAGGAATATGATGCAAAGAAACCTATACCTACACACTTATGAAGGAAATCAGCGGTGTTTCTAAAGTTTTCAATCGCCACTGGCTTCGCTTTTAAATTGTCATTTTTCTGCTTGGACGTATATTTTCAAGGTAAATTTAAGGTATACAATACAATAACTCTGTATTACACACCAATACATAGCAAGCAGTACAGAAAACACTGGTACACAAAGACTTTCTGAGGTAAGCAATAGACTGCCTTATCGCTTCAGCTCGATCGCTTCCAGGCAATCTTTCATTTGTAGTCAGTGACAGTAAATCTCTGGAATTATTGTTTTATGGTGTCATCAACCTGTTCTACGTAGACGATTTCAGCGCTCCAATAACGCTTAGCGAGTGTGGCGCGTTTATTTTAATGTTGTCTGCGCTGTTTTAGGCAACGACCATTCCACTCCGATCACGTAACCTAAAGTAGACTTAATTACCAAACTTGTGCAAATGGATTTCGCTATCGTTTCCAAAAAGCCCTTCTTGCGACGCTCAGTTGATGAGTTTTTGTGAGCACTATCTGCACTTTCAGCGAATGTTTAGTTCATAGTTTTGATGATTGAGTTTGGTTTAAGTTTAGGTGGTAGCTTGTGTGCACTTGCGTGGAGAGTGTGAATTAACAATCTTTCTAAATGAAAGTGTTGCAGATGTTTATCGGTGGTGATCTCTTAATACATCCAGTCTAAGTTCAGGGCGGTCTGTAGTCACTTGCTGGAAAAAATTAAATCAATTTCGGTTTAGTGTTAATAACATTCTAAATCTGTTCGTTGAGTTTCTTGCTGAGTTCTTATCAACAACAGAGGTTTTTAAAACTGGTGATAGATTTTTGTAATTTATTACAAAAGTGTTTGATACCCTAAATTGAATTTAAAAACTGACATTGATTTGACTTTGAGTTCGTCACGTGTCTACTCTTTCAAAATCAAAGAGATCCCTTTATGAGATACTAGCTTATGCCCGCGACTTCGTCTGTGCGGATCTAGGTTATCGCGCGGTGGCGCCCTCTACCGGAATAAAAGGCATCCTATGCTGTTTCTTGGGGTTCAAACTATCTCTATACCAAATTTCATCAAAATCGTTTCAGTGGTTTCGACGTAAAAGCGTAACAGACAGACGGACAGA
This sequence comes from Choristoneura fumiferana, assembly GCF_025370935.1. NCBI lineage: Eukaryota > Metazoa > Arthropoda > Insecta > Lepidoptera > Tortricidae > Choristoneura > Choristoneura fumiferana. The sequence continues at coordinate 12,956,097 of NC_133496.1, read as the reverse complement.
CAGACAGACAGTTACTTTCGCATTTATAATATTAAGTAGGGATGTTTTATGAGATATGATCGTGTTTGAAATCAGTTTATCAGTTAGCTATTTTCATGTATTTTATTTACAAATATGTGGTACAAATACGAGTAAACAGACTTACAAACATTCCCATTTATAATATTAGTGGAATTCCATATGTTTTATGTACAATAGATTTATACATAATAATATTGCTCTCATGTAGACTCAGAAGAATCAGAGCGTTTGTCGAACCCTCCCTCCTTGACCGGAATAACAAACTATACCGGGCGCGGTCATACTGACGCAAGAAGAACTCAACTATTACTACATCCAGGACTCTTCAGGGTCAATCTCTCAATTTTTGTGGTCACATTTTGTTGAATGGGCTGTAAGAATTTGATGACGTTTTTGATTCTCTTTTAGACGTCCTGTAGTAGAAACTAGTGACCTGGTAACTGTCACAGAGTCTTCTACCATGTCAACAAAAATAATGTGCCCACGTAAATCAAATGGAATAAACCCTCAAATAATGCCCCACCCCATGTCGGTAAGGCAGCTTGTAGACGTCCGTTGCTTTTCCCGGACAACAGACCGTTTTTTTTTTACCAGACTTGCGGTGTTGTATAGCTTACAATGAATGTGTGTATAATGCACCGGACACTTATCTGGTCCGCCGACAAAACCATAGGCCGCTTGTAGACGTCCATTATTTACACCGGACAACGGACAACTTTTTGCGGTGTTGTATGGCTTCGTCGCCGGACAAGTGTCCGGTGTATGTGCACACATTCATTGTGAGCCATACAAAACCGCAACTCTGGCAAAAAAAATGCTCGCAATTTTTTATCGTCACCTCATCACACCGACACACAACACTGAGAACATCCGATGGATCTTGTACGAGTATAATTGGACTTTTAGTATTTGTGTAATTAATAGTTTATAGCCCTAAAACGTTAGTACAAAGCCTTCTGATCTAGTAGTTGGCCATTAACGTTAACTTAGAAGATTAAGCGCTATCATTCCCCATGCGTCAGTGACATAGATCTGATAATGGATAAAAGCATGCTTATCCGCTCTATACCGGAATCTACTTTTGTCGAATCCAGGAGCCGATTAAAGAACTAACTAACTGGTGTACTCTTTTGTATTTAACTATGTTTTTAATTTAGTAATAAACCTCTGCATACCAGGATCCTAATTTAAAACTATACATAAACTAAACTAAAATTACAAAGTAAAAATTTTGTCCAGATTTTCTGACAAACTTTGTGTCCAAGACCTATCATTTCGTCTGGTTTTGGCCTCAGGCGACCTCAGGGCTGGCACTTACCTCTCGCAAAGATTAGAAACAATAGTTAAGAGAGGTAATGCTGCCAGTGTCTTGGGGTCAATGCCTGTGCAAGATACTTTGTGGAAGAGGGATACAAAATACGTATTCCTTCAGGAATCGACAGATTTGACAGCAGCAGTGAATTCGAAGTCACTCACGTACGAAGCATTTCAATGATGTGTGTGCAGTTCCCAATCCACACTGGACCCGCGTTATCCTGAGAGGAGGTCTGTGCTCAGCAGTGCGACGAATATGAGCTGGGATGATGATGAGCAAGATAGATTTAACAAAAAAATAACAAAAAATGGAACCGACTACAAAACACTTGAAAATATTTTTCTAGGTAGGTACCTACTAGCTCAAAGTCGGTGCCTCAGCACGAGCCAGCAGGAATGGAACAATAGTCGTCTACCTCACCTACATACTAGGTTTCAATCGATCCTGCTGGGTCGTGCTGAGTCACCGACTTCGAGCTATTGGATACCTACCTAGAAAAATATTTTCAAGTGTTTTGTAGTCAGTTCCATTTTTTTATATTTTTTTATTTTTTTGGAGTCGGTTTTAATTTTTTGTTAAAAATTTTCTTTATTTCTTACTTTTTAGTTATTTGTAGCCAAAGTACACGATTCCATGAAGCCCAAACACGGCTTAGTTCCGTTGTTTTATAACAGAGTTCCGTTGCCTACCTTCCGGCTTCAGCATCAGATCAGTTCGAAAAAATCATTAACTTAAAGCTCCTTCTTAGTCGCTTATCTAGGTATATTAATCATGATCGTTTATAGACGAGCGAGCATTACTTAGCTTTGATGAGTTCCATTGGTCATCTACGGTCTTCTTCATCAGGTCCAGGTTACCAAATGATACTTTCTGAATGTAAATGCTCATCTTAATGCTAAAAATGCCAAAATCGCCATAGGTGTGCCCATAAAATTTGAGACTTGCCCTCGTTTTCCCTAGGACTCCATCATCAGATCTTGATTTGGTGACAATGGGACCACCTCAAAAAAGTACCCTTTCGAATAAAAAAAGAATTTTGAAAATCGGTCCACAGTTGACATACATTCAAAAAAAATACAAACATTGGAACATAGAACTTCCTCCTTTTTTGAAGTCAGTTAAAAAAGCGAAACTCATCTTCAGCAACATAACATTCTAAAAATTCGTTACATTCATGTTTACGAGTTTGTAAAACATCAACTTTTCGTAAACAGAGCTTCGAGGGTGCGTAAGGCTAATCGTTCGTGCCCTTGTTTGATAAAATACTGTTTATAGCTTGCGTCAGCTTAATCATAAAACTGATATCTCCTCCGCGTTCCGACATAATAAGATTTGATTTCTCAAGATTAAGTGTCTGTTTCCACTGGGATATTACACGTCTTGAGAATAATTTGAATCGAAAACAAAACACTTGTTGATACTTCAAATTGGGTAGTTCATCAGTTACTTAGATTATCAGAAAGTATTGAACACTTTTTTATTTATTTTCTCAATCCAACAAAAAATGTAACCTAAATCTAAAACAAATATGAATAGATAATATACATCAACTAAATTATTAGAACAAATCAATTATAGTTGTAGTTATAGTTGAATAGCTTCTCTTCAAACTCGAATAAATCCACTCTATTAACTTCTCTTAGGAGAATATCTACCTCATATGCCTTTTCTTTTGATACCAAAATCTTAAAATTCTTAGTTTTGGATATAATCCGAGTTTTAAAGTTTAGCGGCTCAGTTATTCTTGAGAAGTAAAGTTCAAAACTGTATTCATCCACTAGTTCATAGCTAAGTTAATTGAATATTTCTCAACTAACACAAAAGCATTACTCTCATCGCATTCAAATACGCTTACCAAAATAACGGATTTGTTCTCAAGATGGTTTATTAATACGTCAAGTAGAATATCTTTTCGCGCGCCATCTCTCGGCGGCCACAGCAAACGCTAATTTGTAGCAAATGTAAGTAATTATATACCGTCTATTTGAGCTACACATTCGCAGTAATGCTGGAACATGTCAGATAGGCCCATTCGTTTGCCTATTTCTCTCCCGCTGGGTCAAGACGGGTTTTTCTTGTAAATGAGCCTCTTTTTTTACTTAACTACGGCCAGGCTTAAGGAAGGGCAAATTACACAGCCTTGTCCTGCTTTATGGAAGTTTCCAAAATTAGTGTTTGTTTTTCTTTATTTTTGTACAGTCTGAATTATGCATTAATATCCTGCCACATCGTAGCGTGCAACAATATTTGACACGTCGTACCAGCCAGAGAAATAAAGTCGTATTAGATATTTATGCACGCCCAGTTGTGTCAGATATAGTGCTGGTGACTTCAGTTTGTACCATTTACATAAAAATTGATGAAATGCACCAATAAAATATAAAACTGTATCTTTCTGTTTTCTTCTGAATAGCAAGTTACAGTTTATTTTCTTTTTAAAAGAATAAGATTATGTTAGAAATTTGATTTTTGATACAAACTTTGTTGCTGACTAGTTTTTGTTTTCATTCAAACTACATACTAGCCATAGGTACGAAGTTTCAAGTTGATGCTATTAACCGGTGAGGAGTTCCGTCCTGCTGAGATAATTCTGGCCGAACCACGAAAATCGCACTAGGTACCAGGTATTTATATTGCCGTCAAATTTGCATGATTATATCAAATTTCAGATCAATTAGACACCAGGAAGCGACGGAAAATGGTTTACAAATGTCCAAGATATATACGGGCACGCACAATCTTCAATTTGTGATCCGTTTTGTTGAAAAATCTTTTGAATTGTCATACAAGATGACAGATTTACGATCATAAGTGGTTCCCAAATTAAAGATCGTTATTGATACAGGTGATGATAAATAAAACTTAGTAAAAAGGAGGAAGAGCTACTGAATGACACCGAAGTTAGGTTTGACCGTTACAATTGCCACACACTTACACCTGTTACAATCTAGCCTTACCCTACTTTGCCGTAACCCTTTCTTTGTATTTTTTATATTCGGTACTTCACTTGAGATCTTTTCATGTTTCACCTCACAAGTCGTGTTGATTCTGAATGTATTTAACTCAATTAAGTCGAAATGTAGGTACTAATAAAAACATACATCTTCCCACGTATCGTTTAAATTTGGGTTAAGTCACACCAAGGCATCATAGGTTAACACTCGTGGAGTATTTTGAACATGAAACTACGGTGAGACTCACTCATATTAAATACTAGTGTTTACCCGCGGCTTTGCACGCTTCGCTTCAAACTGTCAAGCTGAATTGACATTCCGGGATTTTTAAAAATGTCCGTGGGAATTCCCGAAAAATAAAGCGTTGTTTTCATTGACGTTACATTAAAACAATCATGGTCAAATTTCATGACTCTAAGCCCAGCGGTTGCTGTTTCGAGATTTTATCCCTATCCCGTAGGAAAATCGGGATAAAAAGTAGCCTATGTGTTATTCCAGGCGTCCAGCTGCCTACATACCAGATTTCATGACTAAGACCAGCAGTTGTTATTTAGAGATTTTATCCCTATCTCGTGGGAATATCGGGATAAAATGTATGTTTAAATCCAGGTTATAAACTAACTTTTTGCCAAATTTTATACAAATCCGTCTAGCCATTTTAGCGTGAAGAAGGAACAAACATACTCACTGACTCACAAACTTTCACATTTATAATATTAGTAGGATATAGACACTGATAACTCATTTCTACGTGGAGGAAGGGTTACGGATTAGCCCGAAACATGTCGAGGTAAACTCGGTTTAAGACTTGGTTTATCCGGGTCAATATATTTAATACTCGTGGAGTAATTACGTAGCATCAAACACAAATCAAACACACATCAAACATAAATCGCTAAATTATGTTACAATATACCATAAGTCCCTATTCCCTAAGCTCGTACCAGTGGTTGATTTGACAGTTCCAAACCAAACTAATTAACCAAACACTCATAAACTTGTCTTTAGGTTGAACAGGGGCACAAAACTACAGTAGACCCAAATTTAAATCGGATTTTTACCGTAGCAAACGGGTCTGGTGCTGGCATAACCACAGGACTAGTAATAAGAAGAATCATAAATGTCACACGAGATTCAAAGTATGCATTTGGCTAAAAAGCCATATACTTATTCATTTTCTAACTCAAACTGTAAGGAAGATAAAAAATAAAAAAAAATTGCAGTAATGGTGGTTGGAAAAGGATTATATTTCATTTGTAAGTATCGTAGTCTACGAAAACATGAAATTTTACTACCTAATTGTTAAGAAAATATTTTAATTTTGAAGTTTCTTGCAGCGCATTAACTTAGCAAAAACGGTCTAACCGAAAGCATTGATAGAACATTAAAAGACACGTCCAAGTTTTGAATAAGTCATTACTTAATATTTTTTGTTTTCTAAATATAGCGATTGAAGTAGATTATAATTATAATTGTCTTTTAGTCCACCTACTGTATTATGAGGTATCAAGGACAAACTTTAATATCCTTGGGTGTAATCTTAGCATTCAAATACAAATAGGTATGTTATTACATCTCTCGAAATTAACGTTTCATAATAACCTACATTAACGTTAATGATGCCTGGAGCAACGGTTTATTTGATTGAAAGAGGTTTGAAATATCATATATGAAATTAAATTAAAATTAGTATCCGAAGAAATGTTTCACAGAGGTATTCCCTCAAAACTAGGCCAGCCATACACTGTGAAATATTTGAGATTAAAAAAAACTTTTTGTACAGTAGGTAAGTAAATATGTTTTATAAAGTTGAGTAACATTTTAAAATAATGAACCTCAAGCAATTTTAAAGTTTCAATCAATCGATCGCGGGATCGCGGTGGATGCGGAAAGCACAAGACCGGTCTGAGTGGAGAGCCTTGGGGGAGGCCTATGTCCAGCAGTGGACGTTTTTCGGCTGACATGATGTTGAATCAATCATCCCAGCCTAAACATGTCTCACTGCTGGGTGCAGACCTTCTCTCAGAAAAAGAGAGCTTGGGCCTTGGGCCCAGTGCAGATTGGAAACTTCACACAGATCATTGAATTGCTCCGCAGATTTGTCCACGTTTCCTCACGGTATTATCCTAAACTGACTAATTCTTACTAACACCTTCCTCACCACATTCCAACGGAGTGACAGAAAGCATGGTCCGAAGACTACAGAAATTGATTCCAATTCTAAACGTATCGGCCCCATCAATGGACCCCAACCCTCCTAAATATTTTTTATAGCTCAATAAAAACGTGATGTTTACCCAAATCGCGTAATTGTAAAGTTGTAAACTCCTAACAACCGAAATTTCCCATCCATTTTTTTAACGACACTTCCTTGCAAACTTAAATTGCTTAAATTTTTAGTCCAATCAGCCAGTTTTATAGGGGACTTAATGTCTTTGCGAAAAAGGGTATTTTGCCGACAAAATACAATTTAAACCGGTTATCTCGGAATTTAATTAAGTTAGTAAGCTGGAGTTTATTTACGGGTTTCGGCAGTGAAATACATTTTTAACGATCAGTTCGCGGCATATTTTTACTGAAACAGGTAATACGTCTTACGTTTAGCTTTGGTTTCCTAGGAAAAGCGGTGCCGTCGTGTAGCGGCCGTTATGGGGCGGTGAATGACGTCACTAGAACGTTGTCTCTGTGGGCGGAATGGCACGGTTTCCTAGAGAGCGGTGTCAAAACCGCTCTCTATGTTACATGGACAACGTTCTGGTGACGTCATTCACCGATTTGTTGCGGCCGCTGTGTGACGGCACCGCTAATCCTAGGAAACCCGGGCCTTAGCAACAAGAGAAAATGTTAGTAGATTCTAAAAGGAGAGTTGCTAGGTAAAATACAAAGTTCAATGTTAACGGGTACATTATGAAAGAATCATCATCATCATCAGAGAATAATATTTAAAAAATATAAAAGATACCTACACAGTATCAAAAATAGCCAAGATCTTTCATAGTTATTAAAATATAATAAAAACTATCCTATTTCCTTCACCGGGACTCAAACTATCTGTAAACCGAAATTCATCTAGATCGGTTCAGCGGTTAAGACATGATGAGGTAACAAACAAACAGACTTACAAACTTTCGCATTTATAATGTTAGTGGGAAGCGGGATGTGATGCGATGCGATATTATTGGTTTACACGTGCGAAGAAACAGGGTATTATTGGATGAAAGCCAGTAAAACAACTTTGTTCGTTTCCGGGAAGCATTTATTTGGCTGCCATCCACACCACCAAAGTTAATCCGTACTTAAGATATAGATATCAATGTTTCCCGATATAACACTGAGTAAATCCATGTAAGCTGTATATAGTGTAAATAGAACGGGAGCTGGTATTCATTTTCATCCAGAAAATAAATAGTAAAGATTACAGTTGAGCGTTACATAATATTATAAAACTAGCTTTTGCTCGCGGCTGAATCAGTATTTAGTTTAAAACTTTTTTGATCCCACAAGAACCATACATTATTTTGGAATAAAAATAGCCTATTTGTTAGTTAATCCAGGGTATATTATTACCTGTATGCTAAATTTCATGCAGATACGTTCAGTAGTTTTTGCCATCCAAACACCCATGCATACAAACTTTCGCGTTAATAATATTAGTGAGATATTTGTTGTTCAATATACATATTAGTGATTATAATACTGAAATGTCCCCGTGGTATTTGTGCCCAAAAAGCTGGCAGCGTTTACTCGTTGCATAGCTATGCTAATTCTTTGAGAGAGATAGTTGCCAGTCCTTTGGCCTTCAGTTATAGCAACTGAGCTACTTAATAAAAGAAAGAAAACATTTATTCGTGACAAACATAAGAACAATGGATAAAAAAATAATAAAGAAAAATATAAAATATAATTTTATGTATGTCACGAAATGGTCCCAAATCAGCAATCTGCCGGTCTTGCGAACGGCGCTGGTCTTCCTTTGGGACCATCTGGTCATCAAACATTTAAAAAAATACATAATACTTGTATTTCGATCCAATTTATGAAAAGTGTAAACAAAGACGCCATTTATCCGACCACAAACATTCAATGATGTGAAAACCTAGAACCTAATAGTACAGTTATACAATTTATAAGCATCATGTAACAAAACTTAAATTTATCAGTTCCAGAATTCATTTTAAAATCAATGATAATTATTTGAAACAACTCCCCGTCTACACAAACAAAGCAGTCAAACCAATAATTGAACAATAACTAATGATCGATTGCATTGTTCTGATGGCAGGCCTATTCTGATTAATTATTATTTATTAATTATGGTTTGTGTTAGTTTAAAGGGCTCCGGCTTTTGGTCAATGAACTGAAAGACAACAGGAGACATGAAAATGTATCCGCTGGTTAAATAACCGTTATTTTAATTATCTTAATTTAGTAACTATTATCTTAAACTTAAATAAAAAAATGTAAAAGAGCCCCCATATGCAACGTTCTGAAGATGCTGGCAGCGTTCCCTCTCTGAATAGCTAAGCGTATTATTTGTCCCAGGACGCTGCCAGCTCTTCTGTGCTGTGACGTGTACTAATCTTTTTTTAACCCCCGATGCAAAAAGTGGGGTGTTATAAGTTTGACCTCTATATGTGTCTGTCTGTGGCACCGTAACTCTTAAACGGGTGGACCGATTTTAATGCGGTTTTATTAATCTGAAATCAGGTTTTTTAGCAATGGTTCTTATACATGTTTCAACAAAATCGGTTGAACTGTTTTTGAGATATTGAACTTTGAAGTGACAAAGTCGGGGATGCCCAACTTTCTGGTGGTTAGGTTATCCTAAGATCTTTTTCATGGGTGAGTGCGTTTACGACGGTGGTGCTCCCCGCACAGCCGCGTATTCACCTATGAAAAAGAATCTTTCGAAAAGATCGAAACGTCCACCATTCCTGGGGAGCTACTACGAAATTCGCAAATTGAAGTTCGTATCGGATCGTCCGTCTCACTCTCGTATTAATTAATATAAGCGTCAAAGGTGGTAATATACAAAGTTCGAATTTTGCATTTCGTAGTACAGGGCCTGCCTTAATAATCGTTAATTCATTGAACCGTTTAATTTGGTCATTTTATCAATATATCTCACGAGAGTTTAAGTTAACTGGGAAAATTAGTATGAAAGTAATGATCAAATGCGTTCAAGACAAACACATGACGATAAAGAGAATAAAATCAGTTAATTTACGTCAATGTCACGGAATATTCTGTCCAATAACTGTTAATTGCAGAATCCTTAAAGGCATTGTTTAGATGTATTAATTAACCCATTCATTGACACCCATTTGTCAATTAATCAGTCGCCATAACGCCTTGATTTTACGTTACCTAATTAAAATTAATACGAACAATACCATCAAAGAAATCTATTATACTTTGGCTAATGTTGATTATAACTAGTAGTCATGGAAGTCTGGTGGTTTGACCTATGGCTTCTCAAGCAGAGAGTCGAGGTTCCAGCCCAGGCCAGCACCTCTTGAGTTTTTCGGTACATTTGAAATTTACCATGACCTTTACGGTGAAAGAAAATGTCGCAAAGAAGCCAGCATACACTTGCGAAGAAATGTGATGTATGTGTCGTTCTATAACGGATAACTATGCTAATTCTTTGAAAGAGATAGCTGCCGGCACTTTGGTCTTCAGTTGTGTCGACCAAGGCGCTTTTGCGAATCTTTTAAAAGTCGATAAATAGGGCCCCTCGATACCTATGCGCCAGGGCTCCGTGTACCCAGACCAGAGTCTCAAAACCGATAGGTATAAATTTATGAATTTATGTGTCGACCCGAGACCCTGCTATTTTAATCTCACTTTTAGATTAGAACAAAACTGCGCTCCCTCTATTTCAACACTCTGCAATTCAAACCCCGAATTCGATAAAACGCAACGCAGCAAAAATTTCTCGTCTGTCCAGTGCTCAATATCCATCTATCCACTGCGTTGGAAACAATGGAAATGAAAAGTTAGTTCCATCGCTGTGGAGAGGGAAATAGGTCGTTAGTTGTTAGCCTGGTTTAAACAAAAATCTGGTTATCTAGCCTATTATATCACAACTAACTGTTGCCATCGACTTTGTCTGTGAAGAATAGCAAATATGCATGGGACACAAATTTTCTCTTGCATAATATGTGATTCAAAAGTGGAAAATAGATCAAATGACGTAAAAATCGACAATGTCTGTTGGAAAATAAGAAAGATTATGAGGGAATGAAGTACCGGCAACACAAAAAATGTTTTAAAAATAAATGTAGGTACATATTATATAAAGGATTCCCTGGTCAAACCCGATAAGTCGAAATAATATTATTTCTATTGTTCTTTTTTCCTTTAAATAGTCAATTATCGACTGTTGAATAAAAATATAACCTAACCAACAAAAACTTGGAAAACCCATTTTGTCACTTCAAAGTTCAATATCTTAAAAACGCCTTAACCGATTTTGATGAAACATGTCTAAGAACCATTGCTAAAAAAATTGATTTCAAATAAAAAAAATGCATTCAAATCGGTCCACTGGTTTAAGAGCTACGGTGCCACAGACAGACAGACACACACACACAGACACACATAGCGGTCAAACTTATAACACCCTCTTTTTGCGTCGGGAGTTAAAAAATAACACTTTATGTAGAAATTTTTTTATGAAGTCTTAGATCGAGTTATTGGGTTTGACCAGGGAACCCTCGAATATTAACACTGAAAGTTCATCATCTAGAGCTATACTTATACGAATTACTGCAGGGCAGGGCATAGGCCTCCTCTGAGGATAAAATGGTTAGTTCTTAGTTCACTCCGGCCAAGGGCAGATTAGAGAGGGGGTGAATCCCCTCTGGGAAAATTGGAAGTTAAATTCAAGATAGTCTATAGAACACAACCTACTTCTACTCGCATAAGTGCGCTTCCACTAAACGCGACAGCTTAGTTGTTCACTATCCGACAATATCCCTCAATCCTTTACGCCTCAAAGAAAAACAATATCTCGATCGCTTATGGCAAAATTGTATCACCCAAGTCTTTGAAAGGTCAACTTGGGCACGAAATCCTAATATGACAATGCATTAAGGTCAAACCAACGCCGTAAAGTCGGAAGGTCATTTCGGTCCGCAAAGTCGGTATAAGCCATTGATTTACGCTGACCTCAGGGGACGGCATACTTAGATTTGACCCATAAAGTGTGCACACTGCGCACTATAGATTTTTTATTTATTTCGCATATAGCGTGTCCCACTGCTGGGCAAGAGCCTCCCCTTTTTTTCCACTCGTCTCTACGGTTTGTTTTCAGAACGCAGCTGTTTGAAAGCTGCTATAGTGGAAGCGAGATTTTCTATCGCTATCTCTAACTCGCTCTCGATCTCTTGCTCAGACCCGCCACGCAACGAAGTGTAAACATCTCTGTGAAAATCCATACTAATATTATAAATGCGAAAGTGTGTGTGTTTGTGGGTTTGTGGGTTTGTGTATATGTTTGTCCGTCTTTCACGTCGAAACGGAGCGATGGATCGACGAGTTTTTTTATGTGGAGATAGTTGATGGTCTGGAGAATGATATAGGCAACTTTTTATTTCTTTCTAACCCCCCACCCCCCAAAAATAGGGGGTGGAAGTTTGTATGGAGCTTTCCGCAGTTTTTAAGGTAGAAAGCTAAACATTGGTATGCGGACTCTTTGATACTAACGAAAAATACTTGCATCAATTTGTTTTGGAAATCGCTTCCAACCCCCTAAAAAAGGGGGTGAATGTTTGTATGGGACTTTCTTCAGTTTTCAATGTAGAAATCTGCGGTACCACAGACAGGCACACATATACCCCACCACCCCTCTTTTTGCGTCGGGGGTTACAAACTACCCTATTATGTCCTTCCCCGGGACTCAAACTATCTATGTACCGAATTTCATCTACAAACAAACAGACTTGCAAACTTTCGCATTTATTATTATTAATGGGATGACAATCGTTTTCCCGGCCTAGACCACAGATTGTCAAGCGCGCCACGCATAGCAACACTGGAGTTTCACGAAAACAATTACCGATCTATCCTCATTAAAACTTCCGTATTGATGCCCAATCAGGGCTATCGCGTATGAATTCGCCACTAGAGGCGCTAGTGTAGCGTGAGGTCTCCGAAATGTCAAATCTCATAGTTTTTGGGTGAGCTACGCGGGTTTATTTATAATTAGAATAAATTTGTGAATATTTTGCAATATCTGAAATTAATTATAGCAAATATGCGTTCCGGGGCAATGAATGTGTGTGTTTTGAGACAGTTTTGTCTTTCGGAAACCTTTGTACTCCCTTTTTTCCGAACAAAACGGGGACTATGCAACACTGTGGCATGCTCGATATTTTTATGGCACGGTTTTAAGGTGTATTAAATATGATTTTAATCTAAACTTTGTTTTCACGCCCGTGACATAACAGACTTTGAAAGCCATACTAAAAAAACCTCACGCAACAGTGCGCCATCTAGTGAGACAAAAAACGATAGCCCTCATTGTCATCACAATGACGAATTCATGATGCATGCGTGAACGGACGTCATAATTGATTTGAAATATGGTTGAATGGGTTCGCCCCTAATTTACTAATGGTGGATGTCAATAAATACAATTTGGCGATATTTTCATTGCCGAAATGTAATAATAGTACTTAAGTCTTGTCTTCTTGTGATATGCTGTAGTTCTTTGTTCTATAAATACCTCAGGACAGCCAAACAGCTATCAACTCAATCTGATGTCATATTGACATTCTGTGCCAAAGAAATCACACTGAAATTTATTATGAAAAGGTTCCACCATAGTATGGTAAGCGATTCAGTTTCCATACCTACCTATACCCATGCCAAATACAGCTTTCTATTTCCTACCAGTTGGTATAGGTAGAGTAATTCACGATGACGCGTGCCGTAGCTTTTATTACAATGTCATTAATGTCTAATTTTGACAAAATCATGCGTCTTCGTGGATGGCACTGCACTAGGTATACAACTTTCTCACAGAAAAATAGACTGACAAACATCACAGCATTAGGATCATGGATTCTGTTGCAAAACTAGCACACACTTTTCTTTTTTATACTTTTTTTTATTAAAAAGTACTGTAAAACAAGTGAATAAAGTCATATCCACTGAAAGTTGGACCGGATACCTCACGTCTTAAATCGAGTTTAGCTCGACATGTTGTGTACGGTTTAACTTTAATTTAATATCAGTGAGTCTCACTGTAATTTCATATGAATAACGTTAACGATAACGTTAAAGTTGTGTCAGGAAATTGGTCTTGTCAGTGCCCTTAGTGTAAGTTTTCGGTTACAAAATACGTCTCGATCGCGTTCGCGTTAAAATCTCAATTTATATGCAAACACGAACAGCGCCTCTAGTGGAACGTTTGCGATGTTCGTGTTTCCATACAAATTGAGATTTTAACGAGAACGCGATCGAGACGTATTTTGTAACCGAAAACTTACACTAAAGGTACAGTTCTAACTCACAGCTATCCTGTAAATAATTCCATAACAGGTTCCTAAAAAGCCTTTTTCGGCTAAAAAACCAGGGGGCTACTACGAAATTCGAAAATCGAGGTTCGTATCACACCGTCCCTCTCACTCTCGTATTATAAAATACAAGCGTGAGCGGGACGGCAAGATACGAAGTTCGAATTTTGCACCTCGTAGAGGGCCTACTAAGCTCCGTACCCTGAAACCGCAGACCGGTGGCCAAACATCAAAGTAATGGCCCTCATTTACACTGGGCCTCAACTGCCCGTAATGGCCCGCTTACAGTTGCGCCTGTGTTCGCAGCCGCCGTAAGAGCCTTTTTACATTATCCGATCCGATATCGGTACGGACGACGATGGACGACATCTGATAGCCGACACCATGTGCTGTTTTCACATAATTCAGCTATTATTCGATATTCAGCTGGGAGGCTGTATTTTTTTCATATTTTTAATTATTATGTGAACACTGTTTTGTCAATGTTTAACCACACTTTATTATTTGTTCATGAGCTATGTATGACTGTTTGTGTTCCAAATAAATAAATAAATAAAAATAAAATAAAAATCGTTCCGATACGGCTGGCTCAAAATGGCCGCCACGCATCGGGCTCTGCGCACACAGAGACAATTTAGATACACGCATAGCACACATACAAACATCCGAGCGTCCGATGGTGCTGCCAACATATCGGTGTCGGCTCCGATATCCAATATCGGGCCGGACAATGTAAAAGACAGGTACATATTTCATGCATGCATGGTACATATTTTATTTTGTAGGTGGTAGGACCTTGTGCAAGGTCCGCCCGGATTGCTACCACCATCTTGCTCGCTAATCCTGCCGTGAAGCAGCAGTGCTTGCATTGTTGTGTTTCGGCGTGGAGAGTAAGACAGCCGGTGAAATTACTGGCACTTGAGGTACCCCATCTTAGGCCTCCAGGTTGGTAAAGCATCTGCAATACCTAGGTATTGCAGATGTTTATGGGTGGTGGTGATCTCTTACCATCAGGAGACCCACTTGCTCGTTTGCAAAAAAACATATTTCATACATTTTACTTGCCCGATATCATACCGTCGTCCGACACCGATATCGGATCGGATAATGTGAAAACGCTCTAACGTGGTAATGTATATGGCAGTTAGTCTATGTGCTTGAAATGGTAAAAGAAAAGTACCTGGAAATAGAAAGGTATTTCTTTAAAGAGGCTCTCTAATGTTTGCATTTAGCGAAACGAGTATACAGCGGTGGTGTGGCGGTGGTAGACTGTGGTTAGATATATGGGCTCGCATGTAGAAGGACGTGGATACTAATTCGGACTCGCGTCTCCAAGATGTTTGGCAATTTTGTAAGCTGTTTGGGTTCGATTCCCGGCCGAGGCAGATAAATATTTGTCTGAATAATACGAATATTTGCTCTCGGGTCTATATACATACAATAATCGATCTGCCGTATTGTTTCTCAAGCACATCGTGATATGCCTGGCCAACTTTTAGGCATATCATGAAATGGCGCCAATTCATGTTACGCCTAGGAATTTCGTGATCTGGCGGATTTTACGATCGGCTGCCGACATAATTATTGTTATAATTATTGTCATTATTGCTTTGTGTTGTTTTTTGTACCTAATAATATTGTTGTCTTGTGTTGTGAAATATATTTTCTTTCTTTCTTTATTTCTTTAATTATAAGTATGTTTATCCGTTTCCTAGTATCCATAGTACAAGGTTTGCTTAGTTTGGGACTAGGTCAATTGGTTTCAAGTGTCCTATGGTTTTTTTTTTAATTGTGTGCTAAATTACCCTTGAAATTTACCATAAGCAACCAGTTCAGTGGTGTGTGAAATTCCGAATCCGCATTGGACCTGCGTGGAAATAAGGCCAAAGTCCTTTCATTTTGAGAGAAGGCCTGTGCTCTGCAATGGGACATACAATGTAAAGGCCGAGACGATTAAATAAGGAGATCACTTTTGAGGCAATAATTATTAGAAAAGAAGAAAGTTTTGTAAACTACCTATAATTATCATGGTGATAATGTACTCGTATACCTACCTAAAAAGAAAAGGCGTATGTAGGTATTGTCTGTTTCATAATTTTAAGATAAATAGTTTTGAAATTATTTTAGATAACCGACCCAACCACCGGACGCCGGGATAGGTCTAGTGGTTAGAGAACCTGACTACGAAGCTTGAGATCCCCGGTTCGATCTCCGACCGGGGCAGATCTTTGTTAGAATAATCATCATCATCTCAGCCGTAAGACGTCCACTGTTGGACATAGGACTCCCCCATAGACCTCCAGTTGCTTCGGTTGGCAGCGCCTGACGTCCTACGCTGCGCTAGCCGATCCGCGGTCTCCACTCGAGAACTTTTCGGCCCCAGCGGCCATCTGTTCTCCGTGCTATATGGCCTGACCATTGCCACTTCAACGATCTAATTCGCTTGGCTATGTCGGTGACCCTTGTTCTTCTACGTATCTCCTCATTTCTGATTCGATTCCATAAAGAAACCCCAAGCATAGCTCTCTCCATAGCTCGCTGAGCAACTCTGAGCCTATTTATAAAGCCTACAGTAAAGCACCACGTCTCTGATCCATATGTCATCACTGGCAACACACATTGCATTGATATGTTTGTAAGAATAACAAAATGTTTTGCAATTCCGTAATTGTATTTCATTCAAACAGAAATCCCATGCCCGAATCATTTCAATCCCAATTGAATAAATCTCTGATTCAATGACACTTTGTATGCAAGCTAAACCCTTCGGTCTTCATGATTAATGTTGAATTAGTATCTCTTACAGTCGTGGCACGTTCACGCATTTCTCCGAAACCATTAAACGTAACAGAATATAAACAAAGTAATCCCTATTTCGCATAGAGAATTTAGTCAACTAGAGAGATACCTAAACTTAGGTTACATACTCGTAATGTACACAATAATGTTAATTAAATAACTGAAAATATGAAATAAATTTATTCAGTATCGAGAGTTGAATCGATTACGCTGTAGGTACTATATTTAAATCAGGTTGTGGTTTTTTTACCCTTCATGTTATTGAACTTTTGTATTAAATCATCTGAAAGCATACAGTGACAATACCTTGTGTAAAGTGTAAAGATATTATTATTATTATTGAAATAATACACTAGCAGCTCTTAGAGCTGATGTATGTACATCACTGCACTTGTGTTTTTAGTCTTTCTTTTTTAAGTATTTGTCTAGTCTATTTTTAAAACTGTTCACTGAAGGTGCACTTATCACAAGTTCTGGGAGAGCATTCCACGAGTTAACAACACGATAGGGTCTTTTGGACGGGGTGTTCTTTTTATAATTTTTATAGTAACATAATATTTAGTTCAGGTTTCTTAGGTAAGTTTTCTTTGTCTGTTATTATTTTAATTCATTTAATCTATATTTAATATTTAATTAAATACTTCATTCCTGGTTGTTATAAAATAAAATTTTGTAATTGATTTTAATTCCAGTTCCTACTTCAGAAATGAAACAATAAGGTTGATTTTCATATTGACGTGTGAGTGAAAGTAGGCTTTGACGTTTTAAGCGCTACAAATGACATTAAACCTTAGGGTGGTAAACCAATTTCTTGGTCGAATATACCTGACTGCTGGAACTTCCCAAATGAATTTTATGACGTCTCCGTTCGGCTTAATGTCCCATGCTATTTCGACCCCGCTTATGTCACTGCATTACTCCAACCTGCCATTGCGCGTGAAAGACCTTTTTACAAAGCTACATTCCACTTTGACACCCATTATTTGTCCCAGTATTGTATTTGTATTGTACCTATTTTATTCACGATTTTTACGCCTTTGTAAATTTATAGGGACTTTTATTTGTGGATATGGAACGAGATCGAATTGTCGCTTTGTGGGCGAGATACGATTATGTTTTGGTTTACTCTTGACATTGTAAAAGCTGTATTACAAAACTATGTTTGGTGTATTCCAGAGTTCTGGCTATGAATAATTGGATCTACGGAACTGGAAAGATTAACTTAGTGAATCAGGCATTACTTTGCGGAGGTCCATGTCAATAAGTAACAAACAATTACTTTGCTCACCGGCGACCTTGCCACAGGTATGTCTTTGCAATAAATCCGTGTTCATGCAGCTCCTCGACCTCCATACTGTAAGAACACACACAAATCACGCAAACCCATCACCACCACCACATTATACTGACACGTTTCGAACTCAACCAGAGTTCATCGTCAGAGCAACACAGTCGTTCCTTTTGTCTCTCGTTGAAGTGGCAATGAGCAGGCCATACACGGAGAAGATGGCCGATGGCGCTGAAAAGTTCCCGAATAAGACAGCAGATCGACAAGCGCAGCGTAGAATAGGACGTCCACCGACTGGTTAAACCACGGGAAGATGTTAGCCGTTTCCAACCGAAGCAACTGGAGGTATAACCACGACCAGATGGCCTAGTGGTTAGAGAACCTGACTACGAAGCTTGAGGTCCCGGGTTCGATTCCCGCGTCGGGCAGATATTTGTATGAAAAATACGAATGTTTGTTCTCGGGTCTTGGGTGTTTAATATGTATTTAAGTATGTATCTATCTATACAATCATATTTATTCGTTGCTTAGTACCCATAACACAAGACAACACAATTGGCGTGAATTGTCCCGTGATATTTATTTATTTTATTTATTTATAAGAGGGAGGCATACGACCAACAGTGAACGTCTTCCAGCTAATGATGGGTGCGTTCAAAATAATCGCAAATTTCATACTATTAAGATTACATCCCACATCGTGATTGGGTTGCAAGTGGAAGCGCCACAGACTCGTCCGCACGAGTGTCCACTCCCGGGGCTCGTTCATTTTTATCAAGCCTCATTTTTACATTCGTTATCGTTAACCTGCTTCCCCAATAAAAAAAGGGGTTTTGCGATACACGTATTGCACTAGCAACAAGCTTCGAAACATTATAGTGAATTATTTTTATTTATAACAATAAGCAATAAAACACAATACATTAAGGGGCTGTTTGACCATCCATTGATTAGTGTTAACTGGCGGTTAGGTGTGATGCCGTCTCTATTTGTTTTGTTCGAATACACGGAGACGGCATCACATTTAACCGTCGGTTAACGCTAATCAATGGATGGTGAAACAGCCCCTTAGCCTCTCCAACCCGCGACCACAGAATAACTAGTAATACTACCGTACCGTGACTATAAAAGTACAATCACACACACACACACACACACACAAACATCACGCCTGTATTCCCACATGGGGTAGACAGAGCACACGAAACGTTACCGCTTCGGAGCCACTTTTAGCAATTTTAGGTTTTAAGTTTGACAAAAACGGTACAATAGTGACAGATAAACAACAAAACAAAATGAAACTACAAAACAAAACTACAAAAAAAAAGTACAATCAGTACATAAAAAACCTAAACCGGAGATCAAACCCGAGACCCCTAGCTTCGTAGTCAGATTCTCTAAATCCAATGCATAAGTACGTTCTAACAAATACTCATTAAGGGGACCCCATGCCCCAATGACCTTCGATCTGAATTCCTTAGTTTTCTAATGTTTTTTGTAGCTTTATATTAACAACAACGAATTTAAGCAATATACTTACTTAGTATCCCATATTTACTTCAAAGTTCATTGTCTTCGAGATATTTGGCATCAAAGTTGAACAATTTTAGGCCAAAAAAATGGTTTTTCTGGCCATAACTTTTGTGTTAATTAGTTTCAAATGATAACCCTCGACCTGTTTTTAGAGACGTCAAAGACGAACCCAAATATGTTGATTTCGTATATGTTAGATTTTTCACGTCAATAGAGATACGAAATATGTGTTTTCTTAGACAACGTTTAAAAAAATCATACAAAATTAAGTATTAATTTTTTTTCAAAATCCGGTAGACGAAAATGGAGATCATACATTGATTGATTTTGATTTTTTTCATCTCTTGAGGTGTCTTCGGTTAGCCGTGCGAGACATAGATATAGATATAACTTTACTTTGAGATCAAACTAAAAATAATACACAATTTACAGAAAAGAAAAACTTAAGACTATCTTTATTTCATTAAATATGAGAATCACGAAAGTTAAATCATTATAAGTTATTACTAATTTATTTCCAAAGCTGTTCGTTGACCCACCACAATAGCAAATAAACATCCATTCCGACTTCATATTAAGGTTCACGACGATTTCCATAACTTTTTATTCGCAAATTTAATCCAATCACAAAGAGTCGGTAAGGCTGCACTGCGTAGGGATGTCAACTGCCAATCGAGAATCGCTATTCAATAGGTATTCTTATCCAGCTAAACTACTATACAGGAGTTTAGTACATCATTAGACTATTATTAATAGTTTAATGACGGTTCCTTGACATATGAAATACAATACAATACAAATACTCTTTAATGAACATCAAAAATCAGTACAGTAAGATTACATAAAGAGAAAATACAGGGTAGACAATAGACGGTTTTATCGCTTAAGAAGTTCTTCCAGATAATCATTTAGATTATGGAAACTAATACAGATACGTGAAGATATCGCTAGATGGCGTTAGTGTCGAGAAGTCTGTTTAACGTAACGTAATGCGATTGAGTCCTTCGGTTATTGAACTAATCACGAACGTGGCACAAACGTCAAAGTTCTCAAACGGACTTCAAAATACTAGTGCCACCTAGTATGTCACAGAAACTCTTATTGAAATTCAGAAATTTTCTCAAACATCGTTAAGAAATCGTTCGGAAATTCGTGTCGGTACCGTTGACCATCAGTGGTGTAGCGGTATAGCACGCGGTACGGATTACCGAGGACCTGGGTTCGATTCACAGTGATGGTCTTATTTTTCTGTTTTTTCTGTGCATCTTTATTTCAGTTTGTATTTTCAATTTAGGTTTTACGGGATGACCGTAAAAGTAAAAATTTGGAATTGAAATAAAAAATAAAAAAAGATTCCAAAAAACCAATCTTAGTTAAGTTATAGGCCAAGCCCGCACTACGATTTTAATTTTTGCGACACGATTTTGGAATCGCGCTGTAATATATCGCAGAAAGTTCACTGCGCGCAGTGCAATGAAAAAGTCAATGATTTGTTCATTCTCAACATGCGGATTTCGTAACCGTCGTTTGTCTCGCTTATTACTCCCTCGTAGGAGTAGAAAAAAGAAAAAATAAATTATTATCAATGTTGAACTCATCCTTTTAGAGCTGAAAGACATTATCAAAGGTTTTTTTATCGGAAACATAATGAACTGCGCCAATATCTAAGTAATATCCGTAAAAGTAAGTTTGATATACTTACTCCCATCCTGAATTTTTTCAAATTTTTCCACCCATCGGTTTAGATTTTAGAGGGGGGGGGTGACGCTCGACTTTAATGAAAATTTGCACTTTCAAGTTGAATATTTCGCAAAAAAACAATGAATCGAAAAATCGTTTTAGTAAATCCCTAATTGTTTTAAAAGACCTATCCAACGATACCCCACACTATAGGGTTGGATGAAAAAAAAAACACCCCCACTTAACGTCTATGGGACTTTTTTTATTGTACCATTTTGTCGGCATAGTTTACCTACCTATATATTCGTGCAAAATTACAGCTTTTTAGCATTGCTAGTCCCTGAGCAAAGCCGCGGACGGACGGACAAACAGACAGACAGACATGGCGAAACTATTAGGGTTCTGTTTTTGCCATTTTGACTCCGGAACCCTAAAAAGCAGGTTCCGCTTGGAGAGCGAAATGCCGACTGAGCGCCGTCGCGGGGTCCGGGGTGCGATTTTATTACCGCAGTGCGCGCGGGGCCATACAGCTCCTCATGCTGTAATGAGGGCTATCGCGTATGAATTCGCCACTAGAGGCGCTAGTGTAGCGTGAGGTCTCCGAAATGTCAAATCTCATAGTTTTTCGGTGAGCTACGCGGGTTTATTTATAATTAGAATAATTTTGTGAATATTTTGCAATATCTGAAATTAATTATGGCAAATATGCGTTCCGGGGCAATGAATGTATGTGTTTTGAAACAGTTTTGTCTTTCGGAAACCTTTGTCCTCCCATTTTTTCGAACAAAACGGGGACTATGGAACACTGTGGCATGCTCGATATTTTTATGGTACGGTTTTAAGTTGTATTAAATATGATTTTAATCTAAACTTTGTTTTCACGCCCGTAATAACAGACTTTGAAAGCCATACTTAAAAACCTCACGCAACAGTACGCCATCTAGTGAGACGAAAAACGATAGCCCTCATTCACTTTTGTGACAACCGCGTCACTAGCAGTCGAGGCAAAATGTAACAATTCACAATAATAAAATCGCTGCGATTTGCCCGCACTGACATATAAGCACATACGTTGCATTTTTGCGACAAAATTATCGCACGACAAAAAAATCGTAGTGCACGCTTGGCCTTAGACATACCGGTAAATCATCCCAGCCTATATACGTCCCACTGCTGGGTACAGGCCTCCTCTCAGAACAAGAGGGCTTGGGCCATAGTTCCCACGCGGGCCCAGTGCGGATTGGGAACTTCGCACGCACCATTGAATTGCTTCGCAGGTTTGTGCAGGTTTCCTCGCGATGTTTTCCTTCACCGCAAAGCTCGTGGTAAATTTCAAATGTAATTCCGCACATGAATTTCGAAAAACTCAGAGGTGCGAGCCGGGGTTTGAACCCACGACCTTCTGTTTGAGAGGCGATAGGTCAAACCACTAGGCCACCACGGCTTTTTACACTTTTTTTTGGCCTTAGACATACCGGTAAATATTTTACGATTTTACATACACCATGTATGCACCCTACGCATGTAGGCACGCACACAATGTGGAATTGACTTTCAAGATTACAATGATAGAAATGTTAAATGTTTAAAATCCTTGAATGTACCAAATCTGGCAGCTGAAGTTTGTTTACATTTAGTTAATTACCTAAACGTTTCAAGTATAGTTATGGACCTCCGCAAAGTAACGCCTGATTCAATGAATTAAGGATATCATGCATGCATACAAACATTTCAAGATAAGAGAAAGCTTGTAAAAAGTATTTCTATAGCAAAATACAAGATAGCACTTTTTCCCTTTGGCAACCCCTAACCAAGAGTCGATTTGACTCCGCGGAGATGATTAAATTATCATTTGACGACAGACGATTCTCCTAACGAGTTGTAGACGCTTGGGCATTGTGGCTTCGTCGTTTTTATGACGAATTTGCTTTCAAATACTACATAATCTGCTGTATTCATACATTAACTTGTAATATCAGTGATTTCCAACCTAAATATTGACGCAGGTGCTCTTCAGGGTTTTGCTTTTATTATCTATTTTTATTTATACTGAAATGAAAAAAATATATGGGACACTTGACACATCTCAAAATAATAATAAAAAAAACTTGTAAATTATTGAATCAGGCGTTACTTTGCGGAGGTCCATATCAATGAACTAAAAGGATTTCTTTGCTCACCCGCGACCTTATGATAGCTAAGTTTATAATGCAAAACATGGTGTAGACAATCTGTCTAACATCTGGTAGCATGGTGTACGGTTGTGTTTCTCTGAAGATGAGCTCTAATTGAGTTTGAAACGCGTCAGTGTAGTGTGGTGGTGGTGATAGATGGGTTTGTGTGATTTGTGTGTTCTTACATTTTTGAGGTGGAGGAACTGCATGAACACGCATATTTTGCATAAACTTAGCTATCATAAGGTCGCGGGTGAGCAAAGAAATTCTTTTAGTTCATTTAAAAAACTTGTGTTATGTTATGAGTACTAGACAACTGATAAACATACTTCCATAGATAGACACATATTTAAAACCAATGACTCGAGACCAAGGTATTCGTATTTTTTTCATACACAATATCTGCCCCGATCGGGCATCGAACTCGGGACCTTAAGTTTCGTAATTCTCTCTCTCTCTCTTTAATTCTAAGTAATAACTCTAATTCTAAATATTGGAAAACAAACAGCTTAAAATAAGATGAATAAAGATAAAAACATTTCACTAAACACGTTAACCGAACCCCTTTCTAATTATAGCCATTTTTGCATCTAAAATGCTCACTTTGTGGTTGTTTCTAGCTATGTTTGATAAAAATCAGTTTAGCCGTTTTTGAAATGACAATTTCGGATATTTTCCAACGTTTCGAAGCTATTGGGCTTTGAGGTTTTTTCGCGAACGAATATAATAAAATTCCTGAATTTAATGGTTCATTCTTATTACTGCGTAATCAGCAACATCAATTTGCCATTTCAATTTGGTTTCCTTTAATTACTCAATTAAGCTTAAATGAGGCTTAAATGGCCAACTACAAACAGAATTCCTCATTATCGCTGAGTGTCTCTATCCCGGTGGATTTTCGAGTGCCAATACCCAGCAGAAACAGTCGCTAAGCAAATTTGCAATCGCAGCGTTCGATGTTCAATCGCTTTTCGGACTACATTGTTCTAAACCGTTGGCAGTGAAAGAGATACGATATCAAGATAGAAATTGCAAGGAACTAGCAGCAGAGATCTTATTTTATATATAACGCACTCGGAATCACAATTGTTTCCACCACTTCTTGCTGTCGCTGTCACACGATATGGGATGAGGGTAGAAAGATTCGCATTCTTGAAATTATTGGCAGCAGAGATCTTATTTTATATATAGAAATATGCATAGGACACCAGTCAAGCTTTGAGAGACTGCTGATTTATTTTGCCGATATAAAACAAAACCACGTCGGAATTCGGACAATTGTTTCGCCCCACCAAAATTATACTTCTTGCTGTCTACTCGCTGTCACACAGGATGTTTACATGCTGCCGCTTTATGGATGAGGGTAGAAAGATTCGCATTCTTGAAATTATTGGTTGTGGCATCAAAAATCCTATTGATGATGATGATGATGATGATGTGATCCTCTTATCCCTCACATGTATGTTTAAAACTTGCGTAAACACTTGGTCGAATATCCGAAATGTATGCCAGATTGCATCCTGCCTGATAGACCTGTGGCCGCTCAAACAAAAAATTGTGGGTTGAAAAAGGTTATAACATTAACGGAATAGTTTTGATTATGATACTCGATCATTCTTAGTGTCGGCCAAAACACGTAAGTATACGTCCCACTACAGAGCACAACTCAACATAAATAAAAACCCTTTTGCAGGTGGTAGGACCTTGTGCAAGGTCCGCCCGGATTGCTACCACCATCTTACTCGCTAATCCTGCCGTGAAGCAGCAGTGCTTGCACTGTTGTGTTTCGGCGTGAAGAGTAAGACAGCCGGTGAAATTACTGGCACTTGAGGTATCCCATCTTAGGCCTCTAGGTTGGCAACGCATCTGCAATACAGATGTTTATGGGCGGTCGTGATCTCTCACCATCAGGAGACCTACTTGCTCGTTTGCCATCCAGTCGAATAAAAAAAAAAAAAAAACAGTATCTAATGAATATTTTTCAGTGCTATTCTAGTATAGCTATTCATTTACTGTACAGCTAACTCATCTTTACATGCAGCAGCTTTATGAATCCCTGATGAACTGTTTGCTATATCAACGAGTTCTATTTGCTATTGATGCACGTACGGCGCGTCCTATTGTTTAAGTTTAATTGTTATAGTTGGTTAGTTTACATGTTTACGGAGTAATATACTACTTTATTTACGTACATAGGTCGTTTTAGGAAATTGAACTTTGAGGGTTTTTATTTCTTTCCGTTTTCTGAAAATTTATTGTTGGTATCTACTAGAGTTTAGTGCCTAACTCATTTCATTAATAAATGACTACAACATAACACAACACAATTTATTTAAATGTTGTCACGATCGGTAAAGACCACGTCTCATATTTTTAAGATGTTTAGGATCAGGTTCTTAACTAATGCCAAAACATCCTCGTAAATTCTATTTTTATTGTGTACATTGATTTTTATCTGTACATTTTCATTTGATTTATTTGCTAACTTTCATAGTTAAGAGAATCACAATCATATATTTTTTGAACAAATGACTTTCGGGCAAATTTCTTGCTTCACATTTTTTCCACGCTGGTAGTGTAGTAAAAAGTAACATGTGAAGAGCTCTACGCAGTCTCGTTACAAAGTTATCGTTTTGTTCTATTTTTATTTTCTTAATCTTTTTGTAAGTCCTGTGTTCCAAACAGTTCATTTTAATCCCAAAGCCTAAGGCAATTCCAATCCCGATTTAACTATCTAAACAAATATCTTCAACCATCAATAATACAAGCAATTTAACTTTTAGTTGTACCATCAATATTGTACCTATATTAATCGTCTATTATTCTCAAACAGATTACTTTGTCTAATTGTCGATTTGTTAACAATAGACTGCTATTTGTACAGGCTTTTGCGGTAAAAGCTGTTTCCTAACAGATTATGTCTTTGTTCGGGTTTGGGTCGATTTGAAATTAAAGAGGCAATTTGGTCAAAATCAGAGGTCGTATTGTCTGACACTCCGACGTTTGCGATCGCATTCACCATCTCTTTCTACCCTCGTCTTATGCCGTGTGACAGAAGGAAGTGGTGAAACGATTGTGATTACAAGTGTGTTAGACAATAAGGTCTGTGGTTACGTATCTAGTTATACATTTAGGATTTACTTTTACTCGAGTCCAGAATTAGGCGAACCAACTTGACAGTTCATTGCACACAACTGTTGCCACAGTTTCACCATATTTACTCGAGTATAGGTAGCTGCATAGCTGGGCCGATTTTTTTTTCCTCTAGTCGTTTCTTTAGCTTTATAACCATCCCGAAGTTCTTACAGTTTCGGAAACATCGTTCGTCCATGCGAAACAGTTTGGAAATTTCATTTAGTATTTTGTTAAATAGTGTTAAAGGGTAAATATTCACGTTTTTGCAGCGTTTTTTTTACGTCATTAGTGTTTTCGTAGGTGCTATTGAAAAGAGGTGATGCTCAGGGTAAAAAAAATATAGAAACTAAAGGCAACACCGATGCTAAATTTAGCGCGATCACAATTCTTGCGACTTGTCTTTCCGTTGTGCTAATGACGTTTAACCGAGAAAGGATTAAGGCTTATTTTTCTTACAAAAGCTCAAACAGTTGCATATTTGCGGTCTTTTTTGGCTACTCTAACTAGTCTTAACCAGATCTAACGTTCTTATTCGTGTTTTTTTTAATGTTTTCGAGAATATTTTTTTCTTTCTTCCTTTCATTGCGGGCCACAGAGCGAATATACTCGATAGATTGAACGCTTCAATGTACCGCTACTTTAACTTGTCTGCGCCGCTCCACGTCTACACGTGTCTGTGCCTCATTTGAATAATGTATTACGATTTGTAACGTAGTTTGGAATATTTTGGGTTACATAAAGGTAAAGTTCTAAAGGTTTATTCAAATGCCTTCCGCATAGAACAGCAGAGTTAAAGCGATTGGTGTTCAGATTTGAGA
Organism: Choristoneura fumiferana; assembly: GCF_025370935.1. NCBI lineage: Eukaryota > Metazoa > Arthropoda > Insecta > Lepidoptera > Tortricidae > Choristoneura > Choristoneura fumiferana. Next base: position 12,928,856 of record NC_133496.1, on the reverse strand, counting down.
TCATCATCATATCAGCCGTTAGACGTCCACTGTTGGACATAGACGTCCCTCATAGACCTCCAGTTGCTTCGGTTGGAAGCTGCCTGCATCCACCGGCCTGAATCTCGTTAGTGGACGTCATACGCTGCGCTTGCCGATCCACGGTCTTCATTCGAGAACTTTTCGGCCCCAACGGCCATCTGTTCTCCGTGCTCTATCCAGCCCATTGCTACTTCAATGAGCTAATTTGCTTGGCTATGTCGGTGACCCTCGTTCTTCTAACGTATCTCCTCATTTCTAATTCAATCCCTTCAACACCACATCTCAAAAGCTTAGATGTTTTTCCGTTCAGCCACACGAATAGACCACGATTTAGATACAGAAAGATCGAGAAGACCAGAGACCGCACAACTCTCGTCTTTGTGGTGTTAGAGCTTTTGAGATGTGGTGTTCGAGGAGAATGCTGCGCATACCGTGGACAGTAAAAAGAACCAACAGATCCATTCTGGACCAGCTGAATTTTAGACCCAGATTGTCCACGACCTGCTACCAGCGAGTAGTCAGACAACCAATGCTGCAATGTCGAGGTTGAAAAGGACACCATCGGTTGGCTGCTGTTCATTAAATTTAGCGTTCGCTAGTCGAATGAAAACCTAAAGACAACACAAAGATAAATTTTGTTAAACTACCCACAAAAATTTCACTATATTTACTGAAGTGCCGTCTCATAAAGCCATATTTCCGTCAGCGTCAACTTTCATCGCCATTAAGCCCGCACAAAACTTCCCACTTCCCATTCCAGAATGAATGCGAGAATGAATCGAAGGGCCTGGAATATACCATAAGAATGCATCTCCCAGGGAGTGCGTGAACCAATTTTTAGATAACACTCCACCTGGGGCGTGAAATTTATCTGCCGCCAACGAGTTGCGGGTCGGTTATAGTGAGTAGCGTACGCGTAGGAAGCTCAAGCGAAATGACGCTAGTTGCCACAAGGAATATGTATTTGCAACTGTTGTTTAAGAGGGATCAAAAAAGGCGAGTAGCGTGGGTTACGATCTGAGCGTAACGAACATAGTAAGAAGCGACGCCTTGAGCTTTTTTGACTTACTAATACAACGTTGCATGTAATACTTTTTCTACAACTATGTGCTTATTAAATAAGATAAAAAAGTTATAAAAAAAGTAAACTTTCAACTTTTTCAACATGTTTTTTTTTTATAATTGTCAGTTCATTCATTGTTTTTAGAAGAAAATCAAAACTGACGGCCAGCATTAAATTAATAAAATGTAACCTTGCTAAGATATTTATTTGGTTATTTTGTGTTTCTAACTTTTGAATCGGGCATAATTAATAAAAAAAGGGATTGAAAGAAAACCACAACCTGCCTTAAAACAGTGTAATCGAGTTTCCTCTCGTTTTTGAACAAACTATTCTGAAGTATTCAGTTATTTAATTAAGACCTTGGTTATTTATTGATATTGGTAGAATTCGAAGGATTGAATCCGCTAGTTCTTTTCAATATGTTCCCACCCCCGTCTATACTCACAACGTAGCACAGGTGACTGCGGGGAATTATTTATGTGGCCAATATCCGAGGCACTATCTGTCTCGCTCTAACACGGGATCAAGGTCGAACTTGCTGTTTGAAGCCTGGGCATCAGGTCTAGGCCTGTCTATTTATTTTAAGGTAGGTACTTATCACTTCGATATTATGATAATCATTCATCATATTCAGCCATAGGACGTCCACTGTTGGACATAGGCCTCCCCCATAGACCTCCGGTTGGCAGCGGCTTGCATCCACCTTGAACCCGCGACTTTAACCAGGTCATCAGTCCATCTCTTTGGTGAACGTCCTACGCTGCGCTTGCCGATCCGCCGAAATGAAACATAAAGCTTTATAACTAGGTTTACATACTTTACAAAAAGTGCCAACACATTAAATTTCAGAGTATTATTTAAGAATATTAGCCAGTGCCATAAGCAACTATAAGCGTTCAGATCGAGCTCAGTAAGTGGAACTCACAAGAGAAATTGCTCTGTGCGGGCATTTATTAATTACCTACTTAACTTTAAGGTTCACTCATCCTACTCCTGAGGTTCCTAGATCGTTATTCCGGATGCTCTATTTAAAACTAGAGGAAATGATGAGATATTCTTGGACTGGCAATGCATTTGCAGTCCTCTGTCCCTCACTTACTATCAGGTAACTATGAGATAGTAAGAGAAATAGTTCGGTACTTGAAGACATTTTCAACCAGAATAAAATCTCCAGCGTCTTCAAGCCACTTCACATAACCAAAAGCCTCTTGACAAGCTTATGATAGAAGCACCGATCCCCAACCTGCCTGTGACAGCTGGTACATAATTAAGCCCCCTTTAATGTAAAGCGCGGGACAGCAAGGGAAATGATTAATGATAGGGCTCAAATTGGGCGTCGGCCACGGTGGGCATACACTTTACTTCTGACCTTTTTCAGTTATAAGCGTCTAGCGACAATGCATGTGCCGTCTTCTTCTTCTTCTTGCGGGGTCTCTTCACTACTGGAGGTTGGCTGTCAGCTCCGCATATCTCTCCTTAAAAAGTTCTCCCACATTGGCGATACCGGTCCACTCTCTGATGTTTCGGAGCCACGGTTTCTTTCTTCTTCCGACTCGACGCCGTCAAAGAGACTGAACTGTGTAACAGGCAGGGATTAAGTTACGATTTCCCAGAAGAAAGTCTTTGAATGGCTTAGTCGTTCATTAAATAACACAAACGATTGATGTCCCATTGCATCATTTTTCGTTAGGCTGTAGGAAAGGGTTCCCTAGGCAGGGCTATTACGATTCTAGAAGGTACGTTCGATTGCAAGCAACGGGGAATTTGCTACTTCGTCAAAGGCGACAAAACTTTATTAGGTACTTTCCAACTCTGCTAGACGGCCATCTGTCAAATGTAAATCTGCAATATTGATAAGCGCCAATATTACAGATTCATCATTTAATAAGGATAAAAATTACACGTTAGCGTTGGAAGGGAAACCTTAGCCATCACATACCGAAGGTGAATTTTTGGTAGGCATATTTCAAATTTTCGCGACTTTCGGCCATGTTTTCTTTTATACGGAGCTTTGTCGCGTAAAAAATACTTTTAATATAGTAGGCCTCCTGTTAAGTGTGGTGTGGATGATATATTAAAGATCATGTAAGACATTAGCTGCATGTGGCACAAAAACATTCATTGTGACAATACTGGGACAGACTTAAATATGTCCTGCAGTAGCCATTTTCTGGTAGATATAAAGACGATATTGATGAGCAATGAGATGACATTATAACATTTGCCCAGAGGCCTTCTTGTCTAACAAACTTGGAATCACAATCGTTTTTATCACTTCTTTCTGACACATGGTGCAAGAAGAGCGTAGAAAGAGATGGCGAATGCGATCGCGAACGTACAGATCTATTGAATAATGTTTTTCCATCGTATTTTGTCGGTTAAGTTCGTATTTATCTTGCTTTCAAAATTCAGAAAGCTAGTTGAGAAAGCATTAATCTGGGGGCACGGGAGTGCCACCGCCAAGTCGAGAAAAACAAAACATACGAACTTTCCCAACAAAGTATGATGGCAAAACGTTAGACAATACGTTTTCCGTTCGCGCTTATAGTTTGCACCAAACAAGCTCCCAGGGCCTCACTTCGGGCACGTCGACTTCAATTTGCATCTAATTCCGATAGTAGGCGATATCTCGTAGTTTTATCTCGAGAGTAACAGTTACGCAGACAACATGCTTAACTAACTAAAGGATTTTACTTTAAAGGAGGTCATACTCGTAACTAAAGGTAGTGTTCCATCACTCCATATTATGTAAGTACCATCAGCCAAATATGTGGCCCCTTAAACCCCACCCCCAGGGGGGGGGGGGGGTAGGGGGGGTGTAACCCTAAAGTTGATAATCGTTTGCATGTCATAAAACAATAATGCCAATAGACGTGTCTGTCAACTTGAATGTTCGACTTTAACGCCAGCCTTGGCCAGTTTTTTATTTTTTATTTGAGTGACAAAAGAAAAAAAAGAAAAAAAGCGTCCAATATTTTCGGATAATCTGTCCGTCAGGACTAAATAGAATCTTTTTTTTACCCGAAAAACTATCCAATTCTAAAAGTATTTGTGGACGAAACCTTTTCGTACGAACCAAATGATCCCCGTCACAGTAACGGATGCCATGTGATACTCCAGAAACCTGGATCTATCAACGAACCTCTTCATTCCATATAGCATTAGATTAGTCTTCGACCGTAACCGAAACATTTTTTTAATTTATAGGGGAAAACGAGCAGGCGGGTCACCTGATTTAAGCAATCACCGCTGCCCATCAACGCGTTGCTGGCCAAGGGCGTCGTCAGGGGAGAGCAGGGAGGGAGGTTCCTTTCTTTTAAGATACTATGTTACTTAGGAACAATTATTATTTTTGTCCATTCTTTCGATTGGCATCATAAAAATACGGGTGATTTTTTTTCACATTTAAGTCAGTTCGATTCCCAGACGAAGCAAGTAATTCTTAGAAATACTTTAAATGTAGAATTACTAACTTTTAATAATAACATAAAGTCTTCTTTCAGCAAAATATCCTATCTACGATATTTCAGGTACTTACCCTTGATGTCCCATAGTTTTGGGACGCCCTCTATATTATATGGGAGCGTTACTAATATTAAATCCATCATTACAGGTATATAAGACTTTTCTCCGCAACTCAACATCTATGTGCTGTAGGTACTGTTCTCCTGGAGGAAGCTAAGCAGACCCTAAATGAAGCCATCGAATCCCTGGAGCGACCTCGGTGATCTGAGTTTTTTTTTTTTTTTTTTTATTTATTTATTACTATTATTTTTATATACATGCTTTTACTTTTTAGCCACTATTAAAAACCTATAGCAGGTTTATGCAATAGTTGGCGAGATCACGCGGTTTGGTTCGCGCTTACAATAATCTAGGGTGCGCCGGCGTCGCAGGCCCGCCCCGCCCCGGCCCGCCTGCGGCTAGAACAGATCTGCGACCTCGCTGCACTCCATAAAATACTTCTTGAGAAGTTTTTTACAATTATAATTGTCGTATTTATAAGTTTGCATTTTAGTTAAGATTTCCTCTGGTAAGGTATTCAAAATAGATGGCAGTACATATTTATCAGTTCTCTTACCATATACATTATTAGTTTTTGTAAGTATATACTTAGATTGATAGTTTAAACGGCGCAGCTGTTCAGGACGAGTTTTTGGTTGTAACTTTCAATGCAGTCGCATTGTTCAGTTATGAGTGAGAAACAGAACCTATTGTAGACGTTTACTATTTTACAATGTTTAAAAATCCCGAGTAGTCCGCGCAGTATACAAGTTTAGTTTTGTTTGGTACAATTATTTTAAGTAATGCTAGTTGTAGTTTGTATATACGTTTCAAATAGGTTCTGTATGTTCGTCCGTAACTACTTATTCCGTAACATATTACAGAGTCCGCCAGCGAAACATAAAGCATCCTTAAAATGGTATATGGTACCTTATTTTTATTATAGAGAGGTTAGCCATTATTGAGCGAAGTTTCGAGCAAATGTGGTCAATGTGTGGTCCCCAATTAAATTATTGTCTATAACAAGACCCAGGTATGTATGGTGCGGCACGAGCTCGAGCGGGGGACAGGCGCACGCGTCGCGCGCCGTACCCTCTGTGTGCAGGCATTGGTGCTCGTGAGCCACGATAACAGGGTTCCGTGTCTCCTTATTGTACGGGAAACGTATATACATTAACTTCGTTTTTTTGCGTTAATTACCAGGCCTACGTCATGCGCCCACTTGCATAGCTGATCAAAGTTATGTTGCAGTTCTTTCTGCGCTTCGTGCAAGTCGCCACCCGACGCAATTATACACGTGTCATCAGCAAACTGGTACACTGAACCCCCCTGAAATATGTTACACATGTCGTTCACGTAGATCAAGTACTCGGTCGGACCGATTATCGACCCCTGAGCCGTGCCTCGTGTTGTCTTTTGGGGATCGCTCAGCTGTCCCGCTATTTTGACCATTGTGCACCTATTCCTGTGATAATCTTGGAACCACTCCAGGAGCGGTCCTTGTATACCAGACTGCCAAAGTTTTGAAAATAACATGGGGTAACTCAACGTATCGAATGCCTTACTAAAATCTACGAAAACGACCAATACCTGCTTCCTATCGTTTAAGTACCATTCACCTCGTCTGTAAATTTGGCGAGTAGTTGAGAGGTACTTCGGTTTCGCTGAAAACCGTATTGCCTTTCATTAATTATTTTGTTGTTACTTATAAAGTTATTCAGCTGTGTTCCGAAAATCTCTCAATCACTTTATCAATGCACGGTAAAATTGTTACGGGTCTATAGTTATTGTAATCTGTGTACGAACCTTTTTTATGAATAGGTCGTATAATTAATGATTAAACGAACTTACCTGTAAGTGAAGTTCTATCATAATTATATGAAGCGCCTCGTCCGAAGAGATTAGTAACTGAAGATATAATACACATGTAGTAACGCCAGGTGTCACCACTCAGCACTTAGTTTGGAGTTATTTTTTAAATTTTTATTTTCTTATATATGTGGGTATGTCTAGATTCCACCTCAAAGCCTCCGCTCTTGACGGACGTTCATTAAGTTCAGAGTGTAATCAATTATTATTATTATTATTATCATTATTTTTGTAATTATTTATGTTATCTTAATTGATGAATATTTCATCATAGATTAGTAATGGGATGAGCAAAGCATTGGGTGGGAGGGAGCTAAGTTACTAATCTCTTCGGACGAGGCGCTTCATATAATTATGATAGAACTTCACTTACAGGTAAGTTCGTTTAATCATTAATTATACTTCGCGCCTCGTCCTCTAGATTAGTAACTGAAGATATAATACACATGTAGACTTTGAGAGTAGGTATTGCTGGATGAAATATCATCAATTAGTAAATATATAGCGGAGTTATTTTGTAACCATTTATCTATTTTTTTTTTTTTTTTTTTCAATAGTCATTGAAATATGACGCTAACTCAATTGGTTCTTGTATGGTTCCTTATTTAACATTATGTAATGCATGTATTTTCAAGATTCAGTGTCATAGAAATAACAAAACTTATTACAACAAGATTATTTATTAACCATAGCCATAATTAGCTACCTATAATTATCTCATGTCTGTAGATTGAAAATACAATTATTCATTATAATAATCGATACAATTAACAGTACTTATTAGAAGTAGATAGGTACCTACTGGTTGACTGATAGATAACCTTTTAAATCACAATCAAAATATTAACCATCCTTGTTATAATTTAAAGAATAAAAAATCACATAGAAATAAATTATTGTAAGCATACAGATGTGTACATAAATCACTTATTATTATTTTAGACAAGTACAGAGTGAGAACTGACTGGACCTGAAGATGTTGTAAATAAATAATTAAATGTCCCGGAAACTAAGGGTTTAATATTGAGAGCGCTAAGGACAGATCGTCCTCGTTGTTAATAATGGGTCTCTGATAAAATTTTGCGAAAGTATTAGACTGTCCGCTCCACCCTGCGGTGTTGCGGATGGCGTCAACGCTAACGCCGTGGGCGTGCGCGTGCGACGTGGCGGCGTGTCTCGTGCTGTGTGCACTGAATACCGCCACGTCGACCCCGCTCTCGCCTAGTGTACGCTTGATCCATCGGCTGAGGGTTTGAGAACTTACCGATTTATGCGGTTTTTTACTACCAATGAAAAGGGTGTCAGTACTTCTTAAGGGCGCAGTTTTATTCACATAGCATGTTAGTGCTTCTGCTGGACAAATTGCAAGATTTTCCTTATAGAATGGCAAATATATTATGGGTTGTTTACAACCAGGTCTAGATGTTTTCAAAAAATCAGGGATTTTTATTGTTATTCGCTCTGATGTAATATGGATGTTTTTTACATTGATTTTTGAAAGTGTTTGTATTCTGTGAGCCGTAGTGAGTGCTAGTAAAGTAACGGTTTTACTCGAGAGTCTCTCTAGGGTTAACTGATTGTTAGGAAACCAATCGCTCAATTTGTTTAATACGAGATTAGTATCCCAAGTTACGTTATATTTAGCTCTTGGAGGTCGTAAACGGTAGACGCCCTTAAAAAATCTCTGAAGCCTGTCATCGTTAGTTATTGTCGGCCCTATCACAAGGGACAGAGCGGATCTGCATGAGTTAAGTGTACCGTACTGACATCCTTCATTATACAAATGAGTTAAGAAATAGACTACTGTAGGGACAGACGCGCTGTACACATCGATTGAGTTGTTTTGGCAAAATTTCCACCACTTTTTAAGACAAACATCGTATTGTTTTATCGTATTAAGCGACAAGGATGCTAACATGATATCGAATGAGGACGGTGGCAAGCTTCTTTTTGACAGCGCGAGCCGCACAATATCCCTGCAACCAGGGTAATTGACTTCTGTATTTGACGGGAACTGGAATGAGAAATTAAGGCATTGCTGTAAGGCTGAAAACTTAAAGTTTCACTCACGAGAAGGCTTCTGTAAACGGGGTACCATGGTTGCGTGGGCCAAAAAGGCACGATCATGATACCCCTTGCTCTTTCGGATATTATCTTGCGCAGAGCCTTTAAAATTACCGAAAAAGGGGAAAGGCGTAAAAGAACAGGTTTTTCCAAGGTACAGTGAAGGAATCTACCGCGAATGCGTCAGGGTCTTTGTGCCATGAAATGTATTTTTCACATTTTTTATTAATGCGGCTGGCAAACAAGTCGATCTCTGGGTAGTCAAATGTATTTACTAATTGCTCAAAAGCCCAGTCTGCTAGCTCCCATTCTATGTCCGGATGAGATCGTCTTGATTCGAAATCGGCTACGACATTGTCACGCGATCTAATGTAAGATGCGAATACGAATAATTTTCTTTGTTCACACCATGTCCAGAGATCTTTCGTGACTTGGGTAAGGTGTGGGTATTGAATACCGCCCATACGGTTGACGTACGCTATCGCGGTAGAGTTATCTAACCTAAGGAGGATCTGGCAATCATACAAATTGCGCGCAAAAATTTTAAGTGCTATAAAAGCGGCAAGTAACTCTAGGTAATTAATATGCTTTTGTTGTTCAGTATTAGACCATTGACCGCTCGCTGTATCATTACCACAGGCTGCCCCCACCCCGTAGTTGAGGCGTCAGAATATATCTGAATTTGATAATCATCGGACCGAATGCGACGATGGGAATTATCTATGTTTTTTAACCACCAGTGGATATCAGGAAGAACGGAATCTGGTATAATCATCGTGCGGTTATAATTGTCGTGGCCTTGTAAGTTAAGGAACTTGCAACGTTCCAATTCCTTCGTATACAGCCATCCGTACTCAATAGCTGGGCAGGCTGAAACTAATAAGCCGGTGAGCCGTGCCAATTGTCTGATCCTACAATGTTTAACATTTAAAAATAATTTTAATTCGGATTTGATACGTGCTCTTTTTTCAGACGGTAAACTTAGTCGAAGATGGTGGGAGTCTATGATCATGCCTAAAAATTTACAGGAAGTTGAAGGTACAAGGACGCTTTTTTCTTCATTAATAATGAAACCTAGTGAAATTAGTAATTGTTTAGTTAATTTTATATTGTTTAAACATTGTTGGTAGCTTTGGCCAAAGAGGAGCCAATCATCAAGGTACAGTGTGGAGAGCAGGCCTGCGGAGCGCAGCAATTTAACCACTGGCTTTGTGATTTTGGTGAAAATATATGGCGCTGTATTGAGACCAAACGGCAAAACGTTGAACTGGTACATTTTGTCTTCGAATATAAAGCGAAGGTACTTTCTTGACTCTTCATGAACCTTAATCAAAAAGTAGGCATCTTTTAAATCAAGAGTGGCCATATAGCAATCTTGAGTTAAAAGTTTTACAGCAGTTCGCAAATCCTCAAGCTTAAAATGATCAGTGTTTATAAATTTATTTAATTTTTTAAGGTTGAGGATGAAACGCATTTGACCGTTTGGCTTCGGTACTAGAAAAGTACTGGACACAAATTGAGAATCGCAAGGACTACACTCAGAAATTGCATTTATCTGAAGCAAGCTATTTATAGCGTCTATGTAATGTGCCTGGTCATCTTTAGAGTATTCAGGTGTCGACGGAAAGGAATTTTGAATGACAGGGCTTGAAAACTTAATTTTATAACCATCAATCCAAGATAGAATCGTGCGGTCATTTGTGATGAGCGACCACTGTTCTCGAAATAAAGATAGCCGACCAGCGTACTTAACTGGATCTAGTAGCGGCGCTGCGGGGGCTGGTGCGCGTACGACGGCCTGTAGTAACGCCCCGGCGGCGCCGGGGGCGGGGGAGGCGGCACGCGGGGAGCAGGCGCGCGGCCCCGCGGGGCCGGGGCTGGCGGCGGCGGGCCCGGCGGCGGCCTGCGCGACGCTGGACCTCGGCGGTTTAAAGGCCGCGACACAGCAGATCTCGGTCTTCTGTTCTGTGTTGCGACTGGCTTAGGAGCCACAGCTTTTATATCCACACCCGATTTATTCACGGTCTTAGCTGTTTTAATCGTCTCCGTTAGATTTTCGCCGAATAACCAAGCGTCTATTTTAGTGTTGACCAAATGGTCTTTTAGATCCTTCTTTAGGGTGAAAAGTATAAAGTTTCGCCTTGTCACGCTATCCGCGTATTGTAAGTCACACAAGATACGACTGAGATCAATAAGCTTTTGTAATAAGTCGTTATTTTTCTCTTTTAAATTTAATTGGGATGTAATTATTTCACCGAGGCATGATATAGCGCTAGCCATTTCTTTTTGTTTGGACTCAATGCCCTTATCGCGTTTTATGAAATTTTCTGATATGGCGGCTTTAATCTCAGGATTTAGCTTGGGCGCGCCTATGTGCACACAATTGGCCGGTACCAGGTATTTAGCTATGATGTCTCTGCGGGTTTCCTTAGGTATTCCCTCGGTAGCTACATGTGCAAGGCGGGTAGCTATTTCCGTGCGTATGTCCTCGCCATATTTCATAGCCGACGAGGGCTCGTCGCCTAATATTTTTAAAACGTCGTCGTCCAAGTCGACCTGGACTGTTGACGTGCTTGCGACAGGAGTATCGCTCGTGTTTGCGCTAATAACCTGTGTGCTTGGTTCTAACGGAGGTTGTGTGCTCTGCTCAGCCTCGATAGGCTCTGGCTGCTCTTCGACAGAATTCTGTCGAGTTTTTGCAGAATTTTGGTGATTTTCAATAGGGCGGAACTGATCCTTATTAGTATTAAGAGGGTCGTAAATGCAACCATCGTCCGGGTATTCCGGGAACCAGTCATCTGGCCTTAGGACAGGCGATGCTGAGAACAATAATGAATATTTTGTATCAGGTATTTGTTAATTTCAGCAAAACAATATTAATTAAACTATTAGGTAGGTACTAATGAATTACGTGACTTTGTGTAAGCGGTAAAAGAAAAACCGTATTGCATATAATTCATTTTGAAAAAACTATCTTTATTTGTATGTTCAATATTGTGCAAATTACGTTCTTACTAACTAAATAAGTATAGATCAATATAAAATTATATTTAATTAAAATGAAATTAAGGGTAGACAGATAGATATAACTAATGTGAGATAATGAATTTAACCTGATCCGCTTAAGATTTAACGGATAAATTCAAAATAATCGATTATCGTTTTAACAGACTTTATTTAATGTACTATTATATTAGTTAGGCAGCAATCCCCAATGAATCGCACGCTAACCGTCAATTCTTGCGTTGAATTAGCCTCAATGACTAATCCTAATGCAATGCAGAAACCAAATTATGGCTTGAAATGGTAACGACTGGTTTTTGAAATAATCAAGGTTAGGTATCAATCCCCAATGAATTGAACGCCAACCGAAAATTCGTGCATTGAGATAGCCCCATCGGCTATTCGGGTGCAATAGGCATATGCATACAGCATACGTTTAGATTATTATAATTACACACTTGAATAATTTATTAATATCGTATTATGTTTTACCTGTTTCTTGAAGCACAAATTCTTCTCGTACCGAACCGTCGTATGACGAATCACTTCCACTGTGACTACGTATTTTGCGTTCTAACTTTCGAACTTTGTGCATTAAATAATCTAACTCATCTTCATATTTCTTTGTACGTTTGCGTTTAGGCATTTTTTTTTTTTTTTTTTGCGAGACAACGAAGAGTTATTATGAAGTGACTGGAGTGGTCGAGCACTTGATTGCGTATGAACGTCCGTCAAGAGCGGAGGCTTTGAGGTGGAATCTAGACATACCCACATATATAAGAAAATAAAAATTTAAAAAATAACTCCAAACTAAGTGCTGAGTGGTGACACCTGGCGTTACTACATGTGTATTATATCTTCAGTTACTAATCTAGAGGACGAGGCGCGAAGTATAATACCGCGTTTTAATCCGTCGGGATAAACAGACGTGGCGATGCAACAATTTATTAGATGGGTAATCAACGGTGTTATTTCGGTAATTATACATTTCAAATCCGAGACTCTGACACCATCCACACCCGGGCCCTTGCTATTGTTTAGGTTTTTTATGATACTAAACACGGTTGCGTGATTAGCTTTCCTTAACTTCATAGTCATTTTAGGTTATTCACTATATCCACCTGGTCCAGTAGTGGGTGTTACACCGACAACATATGCTTTCCACGTTTTTACTGAATTCACCGGCAAACTCATTCGTTAAATCTCGGATGTTAATCTGAAAATGCTTTAAAATAATACTATCTATACTTTTGTTTATTCTACCACTTATTCTATTCACGATTCCCCATATTTTGCGGGGATCTTTGAAATGATCACATATCTCTTTCTTAATGTAGCTATTCCTAGTATTTTCTATATATTTGTTAGTTTTATTCCTATATTTGTTATACATCAACCTTTTTATACTATTGTTTTCATCGTTTCGCCAAATTTTAAACAACTCATTACGCTTATTACACATTCTAATCATTTTATTATTTTTCCATCTGCATGTATTTCTTTTACTTAGGCTAATTTTTTTAACAAAAGTGCATTTATTGTAAACATGAGTAAACTTCTGTGTTATGAAATCAAGTATGTCATTTGGGTGGTTAAAACGTAATCCTAGGTTCCAGTCTATTTTTTTTAATTCTAAATGCACTTGTTTATTATCCAGCTTTTCTACGAATTGGTGGGTAGGCTGCGCACGCGCGGCGTCGATACTCGTCAGCGCGGCGCCTATAATCAGGTGATCAGCTATCGCGGAGTTGATAATGGCAGTGGATACGGCACTGCAGTTCCAATTTCTCACAAATATATGATCAATGCACGACTTTGTGATCAAGTCTCCTCGTTTTTCCATCCTAGTGTATTGGTTTATCCCAGATTCGAAGCCTTTCTCGCTAAGTTTATTTAGGTATTCCGTAGTGGCCGTGGAGGGTGTTCTTAAGTCTATGTTTATATCTCCTATTATTACACACGTACTTTTTTCATTGTATTGCGATATCAAATTCATTAGTTCCTGAGTAAAATAAGATTTGTTAGTTTGTGGCGGTCTGTATATAGATACTGGGTTCATTTTCATACCTTGTTCTGCCTCCAATTCACCTGCGATACACTCGAAGCTTGTCAGACTTTGTATTTGCGATCTTCTGAACTTAACACTGTTATGAACATACAACACAATGCCGCCTCCTTTCCGTTGTGTGCGTAGTTCTGTGTACATCTCATAGTTATCCAATGCAAACATTTTTTTACTGATTTCTGTAATGTTTGCCTCTGTAATAATAATTACATGTATAATGCGTTTACTGTTGAGAGTTATGTATTCTAGCTGAGCGAAATTTTGTATTGTAGATCGTATGTTGACATGAAATAAAATGAGGTTTTTATCCCAATTTTTTTTTCCGCTCATAAATTGATTCCAAGTTGAGTAGTTTTCTTCAGTAATATTGGTTTCAAGTTCTGTATTAGCCATTTATTATAGAATAATCATATCAACTTAAATGGACTATCTTGGTCTTAACTCATCATGGGTCTGTGTTTCTCAGCTGGGCGCCTAGTCTTTCTATATCCTCGGCCGATCTGATGTGAATAATTCTGCATTCCTCGGCTTTCCGTACCAGGATATGTCCGTCCTTTGACCACACAAACTTGCAGAGGTAGTATTCCTCAGGTCGGTCTTTGCTCGCCACAGCAGGTAAGAGTTTTTACGGTGTAAGTAACTCGCGCATATATATTCTGTTGTGATTAGATTAGGTTGAGCTGGTTCTCCGCCAACAGGCAAGCCAAGGGCCTCAGGCTGTATAGGATGTAGCTTAGCTGCCGCCAGCCAGGTCGCACGACATCCGCTTCTTAGCTGTATACGCATGGGCGGGCACCTAGCGATAGAATTTTGCCTGTTTTAGGTCGTGGATTATCGTGGATATTAGATGTAGTTGCTTGCGAGATGTAGTCACACTAGTATATTTCAGCACAATCTGTGTGACCGTCTTTTCTTCCGCCATGCATCATCTGCACAGACCTTTCAGTAACACCAACATTATTTAAGTCTTTGTTGAATAAAGCAAGGCAATCCTAAATATGTGACCAGTTGTTAGGGTTGGGGTCTCCTATATCCGCGTAGTTTGCATAAAAATCCGGGGTTGATTGTCGCAAGGAAAGTCTATGCTTTGATGGAATGAAGTACACCCGCGGAAAGAGGACAAATGTATATGCGTCGAGACTAGACGGAGGGCCTTTGGGAGCAAACACTTTGTTTCGCTCCGCTTGATAGCTTAGATTTTAAAGTGAGTTTGAGACAAGTATTTTCGCGATAAGAATGAAGATAAAGAGCTCAAAGGCAGGTACCTAATGTTGATATTTGTTTTTGGTTTTACGAAAATTATGTAAAATTTGAGCGTGAGAAATAAATTTATAAATTGGGACATAATTGACACCGATTGATTGATCTATTTAGTCCCAAAATAAACAAAGATTACAATCCTTATGATAGATTTTGTACACAAAATGATTTTTAATCGGTGATCACTGACCTGATCAAATAATGAAGTCCATGGTGTGTATGAAGTTCCCAATCCGCGCTGAGCCCACGTGGGAACTACGATCCAAGCTCCCTCATTCTGAGAGGAGGCCTGTCCCACAGTGGGATGTATATAGACTGGAGTTTGACGATGATGAAGGCTGTATTCTTTACAGTGTCCCAATGTGGCACTGCTCAATCAGTGTTATGAGAAACCGGCTCCTTTCGGTGTAATCGGCATGATTACCGATCGTCTTTTTTTTTATTCGAATGGTCGGCAAACGAGCCAGCGGGTCTCCTGATGGTAACAGATCACCACCGCCCATAAACATCTGTAATACCCCTATTGCAGATGCGTTGCCAACCTAGAGGCCTAAGATGGATACCTCAATTGCCAGTAATTTCACAGGCTGTCTTACTCTCCACGCCGAAACACAACAGTGCAAGCACTGCTGCTTAGGTAGGATTAGCGAGCAAGATGGTGGTAGCAATCCGGGCGGACCTTGCACGAGGTCCTGCTTCGTTTATTACACGAACATGCGAGTGACGCGTGTCACTGTCTCTATTAGCGATAGCTAAACTGGAGCGACAGCGTAAGGCTGCGTCTCCACCAGAGATGTACGAGGATGTGTTGCGTGCGAGGAATGTTTTTCATGAACCAATAGAAACACTTCATTTACCTGTCCTCGCAGGTGGTAGGACCTAGTGCAAGGTCCGCCCGGATTGCTACCACCATCTTGCTCGCTAATCCTGCCGTGAAGCAGCAGTGCTTGCACTGTTGTGTTTCGGCGTGGAGAGTAAGACAGCCGGTGAAATTACTGGCACTTGAGGTATCCCATCTTAGACCTCTAGGTTGGCAACGCATCTGCGATACCAGGGGTATTGCAGATGTTTTTGGGCGGTGGTGATCTCTTACCATCAGGAGACCCACTTGCTCGTTTGCCAACCAATCGAATAAAAAAAAGAAATCCTCGCACAGCACATCATTAATGGAAACAGCTCAGCGGAGCGAGGCTAGGTAAATGAAGCGTATCTATTGGTTCATGAAAAACACATTCCTCGCGACACATCCTCGCACATCTCTGGTGGAAACGGAGCCTTAAGGCAATAAATTATTTACTTGACGGCTAAAGCCGGCGGTCTTTCGTGGTTTTCTCAAAACACTGCTGACAGGAGATGGCTTAAGCTTGTCTTGGCAGTCACCGGCAATGCCACTAATATTATGAAGGCAAAACTTTGTGTATACAGGGTGTCCCTGGCGGTATACCTTTATCTTATCGTTAGGGGTCCTTTCGGATACACTTCGACCCGTAGGGATCTTTTGTGTAATTACCCCTCCTTCGCACTTACTCTATTGCCTTTATCACCTCGTCCATAAATTGGATGATTTGACGTAGCGGTAGTACCTTAAAGTCTCCTGGCGCGGGGTAACCGTCGCCAAAGAGCCTCATTCTTGATCTGGCGAGGGCGTCACATTCACACATAATGTGTTCCATTATTTCGTCTTCCTCGCCACATATTATACAAACTTCATTATATTATACAAACTTCATTGTCCTGTAGTCCTATCTTTACTAGTATGTGTTTAGTATCGAAATGACATGTATACCTTTACTTGCCCGAATTTCATGTGCATATTCAACCGCCATAATATTGTTTCTTATAAATTCATTTGCACTACTCATTGTTTACAATATTAATCACATGACAGAATCTTTGTTACCCATAATATTAATTTAAATAATTTCATTTTTCATAATCATTGTAAGTCATAATGTCATTTGCCATCCATATAAATGGTGCTGAATGATACTGTTAAATCCCATACTTCAAACAAGCCTTTGAATTAGGTAAATTTTACCCACATAGGTTAGAATTGTGACATTTGATTTGTTCGATCACAATCAACTGATAGTTTTCGCATACAAAAACTGTCATTTGATTGTGATCGCGACTGTCAGAAACGTTACATAATTAAGATTGTTTTTTTGGAATCTTTTTGTATTTTTATTTCAATTCCAAATTTTTACTTTTACGGTCATCCCGTAAAACCTAAATTGAAAATACAAACTGAAATATAGATGCACAGAAAAACCAGAAAAATAAGACCAGCACTGGGGATCGAACCCAGGTCCTCGGCATTCCGTACCGCGTGCTATACCGCTACACCACTGCTGGTCAACGGTACAGACACGAATTTACCTATGCACCACATATCTCAGCTTGTTTTTTTTTCTTATTTAGCCACTTAAGCAGTGACGCTAGCGACATCTATACCGTAGCCCTCATCGAAAAACTTCCGGCATTCCATTGGAACTAACCGCTCACCTGGACAAGATATATCGGTAGTAAGCAATCAAATTAAGATTGTTTTTTTGGAATCTTTTTGTATTTTTTATTTCAATTCCAAATTTTCCCCAGTGCTGGTCTTATTTTTTTTTTGGTTTTTATGTGCATCTATAATATTTCAGTTTGTATTTTCAAATTATATAATTAGCCTTCTGTTTGTTTTTGATGTACTTACGCCGCCTCATGTCCAGTTGCTTCCGTTTCAAACATAACGGAACCGGAACTGAAACGGATGTTTAATATCAAACGGAAGTTCCGACTTAACGGAAACGGAATCGAAGCTCCGTAACATCCCTGCAATAGAATATTCCCACGGAATTCGGATGAATGCATATAAAATCCCGAAATCGAACCGCTGTCTAAAAGCAATATTCAGTCTACCGAGCTTTAAAACAAAGACTGTCGTAAAAAAATGTCTACAAACTAAGCTTAGATATCTAACTTCTCGTGTTGCCGCAACATTTTAAAACCGCTACCATATTTTCGTAAAGCCTGCTAAATTATGATGCCCAGGATTCCTGGGATTTAGGCGTACCCTGGAAAACGGCCGGGATAGTCTGAGCGGCTTTCTAGTGCGCCAGTTGAATAGAATAGAAAGCCTGGACTGAGCTTAGGACATGTCTGGATTTCGGGCGTATCGCGCGTGTGTATAAAGATTACCAAATTACCTCTTAGGTAACTTGGGTATATAACCGTGAGACGTACTCGCACATTGAATTACATCTCATACAAATTTGAAAATTAAATATATTTTTTATCTTAGATTTCGTTGAGTAACCTGTTGATGAAAAAAAAAATTATATGTGATTGAAGAACAAAGGGATAATCTAACCAACAAAAATGTCACTTCAAAGTTCAATATCTCAAAAACGGCTAAACCGATTTTGATGAAACATGTCTTAGAAACATCGCTAGAAAACCTGATTTCAAATATAAATAAACCGCATTCAAATCGGTCCACCCATTTAAGAGCTACAGTGCCACATACAGACATACAGACACAAAGACCCACAGACCCCTCTTTTTGCGTCGGGGGTTAAAAATCGAAGTGAGCAGAATAAAGCTTCAGTGCTCCTGTATTATTTTTGAATTAGGTAACTAATTAAAAAAAAATTAAGCCCGACACCGAGGAGAGTTGTGACAGAGAAGAGAAGTGACAATGTCGATTTTTTGGAACTTATTAACTGGTAACGAGGTCGCAAAAGCGCGCGTTTTTTAGTTCAAGTCTCGAGCTATCAAACGCGCGCTGAGTATTGCGAGCTCGCTAGCAGTTAATAAGTTCCCAAAAATCGACGTTGTCACCACTCTCCTCTGTCACAACTCTCCTCGGTCTCCCCTACGTGGCAGGACCTTGTGAAAGGTCCGCTCGGATTGCTACCACCATCTTGCTCGCTAATCCTGCCGTGAAGCAGCAGTGCTTGTACTGTAGTGTTTCGGCGTGGAGAGTAAGACAGCCGGTGAAATTACTGGCACTTGAGGTATCCCATCTTAGGCCTCTAGGTTGGCAACGCATCTGCAATACCCCTGGTGTTGCAGATGTTTATGGGCGGTGGTGATCTCTTACCATCAGGAGACCCACTTGCTCGTTTGCCATCCAGTCGAATAAAAAAAAAGGAAAAAAAGTGTTTCCTTCTTATCTATTTACCAGTACATAAATAAGAGTAAGTGCGACAGTATCCGAAAGCCAATTGAAAAGGGCTTTACTAGTGACACGTAAGGTTTTTCCCCAAAACCCTCGTTTACATATAATGTACTGCTTTGTGCTCTTATGCCCTTTATTAGTTTAGACAGGCCACGTGGAACACAGTGTCTAAGTAAATAACAGTATGCTAACCGCTCGAACAAGCTGAGATTACTTCCTTCTTTTGATCCCCTGTTGTAGCGTTGTTACTAAATCTTTAGTTCTGCAATGAATATGTGTATTTTAAGAGGTAAAAACTAAAGTTACGAAGAATATGTAAGTTGAAGTAGCAAATGACGGGCCACATCACTCGAAGAACAGATATCCGTTGGGGACGAAAAGTTTCGACATGCACAAAAGTTGCGGGCAACCGGTGGATGCAAGTAACGTTTTGTCGTTCATTGTGGCGTTCTAACGGAGAGGCCTTCGTTCAACAGTGGATGTCTTCCAGCTGATGGTGATAATGATTTTAAAAGTTCATTTTTACACTGATAAGTCGTCTAAATATATTTAAGCTAATTTGGCATTTTCTACAAGTTTATTGTTTTCGAGATAATCATGATTCATGAATTTGTAATTATTCTGTAGGTAAATTGAAAATTTTGAGTTTTAAATACCTATATCTAAGCAAAAATAGTGGCAGTATCCGAGACAGCAAGAGGTCTATCAGACACTGCTGCGTTTTTATATTTAATAACCAGTTTACCTACGAACTTACTACCAACCACCTATCTACTAATTACCTACATATGAAACTACCACACGACTCACTCATATTGATGAAATAAAACCGGACAACTCACGTCTTAAATCGAGTTTAGCTCAATATGTTTTGGACTAATTCGAGTCGCGTTGCTCCGGGAAGAGGGGCTAAGAATTACCCCGAAATATATCGAGCTAAATTCGATTTAAGACGTGAGTTATCCTATTGTATACCAGGGTTTCCCAAACTTATGGCTCCACGTACCCCTGTTAAAGTTTCTAGACGACAGCGCAAGAAAGTAAGTAATAAAACTGGATGTTGGAAAAACTAATTTTATTTCAATCATCATGCCAACGAAAATACAAACTGAAACAAACAACAACAACAAATAACAAACAAATAAGTAACAAATTTGGAGTTGAAATATAAAATACAAAAAGACTCCAAAAACCAATCTTAATCATCTTGCCAGTCTTGCAGCCACCATCACGTAAACCTTGTCGCGAACCCCCTACCGTCGAATTGCGATCCCCTAGGGGTTCGCGTACCCCACTTTGAGAAACCCTGGTATATACCTAATATATGACGTTGTCTTACTGTTACAAAAGCACTTCCTGCGCCGTCACCTGCCAATACCATCCCCTCTTGACGCGGCAAGCGGCAGGCGCGTGGTAATGGCCCCGGCTAAATTATTTACCCTCCGCCATTACTCGTATTACACTTTTTATGGGCCATTAGGATTGCCTGTTGTAGATCGGTTGCCTGACTAGCGACTGTCATACTTGATTTAAACTGTGGCATGTATATTTTTAATACGTAATAAGGGTAAAACGAACAGGCTGATCACCTAATGGAAAGCAATCTCCCCTATACAGATCAAAATTGCGGGTGCATATAGCTTGAGAAAAGTTCACTTGATTCTGTGTGACGCACATTTTGAGCTGCATTGGCTTGAGGGCTTATATACTTACTTTGTTTTGTTTACATGACGCAGGTGGTAGGACCTTGTGCAAGGTCCGCCCGGATTGCTACCACCATCTTGCTCGCTAATCCTGCCGTGAAGCAGCAGTGCTTGCACTGTTGTGTTTCGGCGTGGAGAGTTAGACAGCCGGTGAAATTACTGGCACTTGAGTATTTTTTTCTCTGTGTATCTGTTTTCTGTATCGCTTACTATGTCTGGTGTACAATAAAGAGTCTTTGTCTTGTATTGTATTGTATCCCATCTTACGCCTCTAGGTTGGCAACGCATCTGCAGTACCCCTGGTGTTGCAGATGTTTATGGGCGGTGGTGATCTCTTACCATCAGGAGACCCACTTGCTCGTTTTCCATCCAGTCGAATAAAAAAAAATATGGAGAGCTACATTAATAACATGGTTAAAACAATCCAGAATGTTTCAGCAATATTAAAACACCTTTACTATTAACCATTCATCTTTTACCATCGTTTTAATATATCTACTTAAACAGCATGATTTAGAATAATATAGAATCTTTCAGCAATTTTATAACACCTTTACCATTAATTAACACGGATTAATGGGCACGGATCGTAACCGAATGGGATCCGAGGATGGGCATAGGAGCAGAGGCAGACCCAAGAGATGGCGGGACGACCTGAGTGCTTTTCAGCTCGATTGGCAGGTGCATGCCCAGGACATGGTAATAAATTATTCCAGAATCTTCCAACAATTTTAAAACAGCTCTATCGTACTCGTGAACCACCCATCTTCCATTGTTTTACTGCAGCTAACTACACAATGTGGTTTAAAATTAATTCGGATTTTTTTCAGCAATTTTAAAACAGCCTTACCAACCATCCATCTTAATGTAATACTTAAACAATGTGGCTTAAATTTAATCTGTGAATTTGCCAGCAATTTCAAAACACATTTATCACTAAAGCTTATCTATGTCAGCCTGCTAGCGACGAGGCATTGTCAAGATTTAAGTGGGCCCACATCGTGGACACCTGGGGCATAATGGTGCTATTTGTACCCCTAAATAAATACGGGTATTGCACTTCAGAATTTAGGTTTAGAGTGTTGGTAAATACTGTTAAGAGATATGTTTTTACATAAAAACTGGTCAAGCACGTGTTGAGCCACACGTGCAATCGCCATCAGATGTATCGTAGCGGCCAGGGTGTCCAAATATTTCTGAGCAAGACCAAATTTCAATAAATTCTGCACACTTTAAAAAAATAGTTTTACTGTTATTATTATTGTAATTAAAGATGATCTCATTGCACTAGGTATTACTTGTGCTATTATCTATTCATTCTGTGATACCACATAAGTTCTAAGTTTATGTTATTTCTAGATAAATGTATAAGTAGTTTATTTAGATACCTTACATAAAGTTAATTTATAAGTGTTCCTTAAACCTCTTCCTAAAAATTACATGAGGTTAAAATAGCATAATAGGTTATGTATAAGTTAATTAATGTAATTAATTTTAAAATTGCCACGCCCCACAGGGCATCATTTTTTATAATTTTTTGTAAAAGGTGTTGCAATAAATAAATACTGAATACTGAATACCATTTATATCACAGCTATTGCAATTCCATAAATATCTAAGCACGATGTTTTTCAATAATTTCTTTGCATACGTCCAGCCAAAAATCTATGATCGCACAAAATGTTAAACGTAGGTATCTAAGCAACAAGTGCTTTCACAAAGATCTGCTCATTTGAGGAGAATATACCTTGTGTCATTGTCATACGTAGTATAATTGGTGCAGATCTTTGTGAACGCCCTTATTGCTTCGATACGTTTAGATACGTTTTCACGTTTTTCAAGCTAACGGTTTCGTTTGGTTGCGGTTGCGTTTGTTTGTGTGTAGAGCACTGACTCTAACAAAAAGCTACTATATTATAATCTTGAGAAAAAAATACGAATATTGTCTTAAGAAAATAATTTAATCTTAATCATAAAAAATAAACTAAATAAATAGGTTTAACAATAATTAGTAATTAATTCCGGAGTTCTTAGTCGGATTGACTTGAAATGTAAAATAATATAAAAAGTTCGATTACGATGCAACAGTCACCAAAAAAAAACTGTATTTAATAATGATTTTCGAAAAAAATGACTTCTATCCTCCAGTTTACTCCCAGACATTATAGTATTTGTTCAATTTAGTACAAGAAGATAGTTCCGTCGGAATGATTCTCCACCTTGATGACGGGTGGCGGAGGGTCCCTCTCTAGGAGGTATTTCCTCAGTTCTATGAGGAACACGTTGGTCAAAGAGCACAGTACAGCCACTATTAGTACCCTGGAAAAACAAAAGTATACTTATCATCATCATCATGTCAGCCGAAAGGCGTCCACTGCTGGACATAGGCCCTAGGCATAGCATATGCTTAGCTCTGTTCTTTGTTCACAAGTGAATGCTAAAATATTTTATTGTATCAGGTGTTACTTTGCGGAGGTCCATATCAATGAAACAATTACTTTGCTCACCCGCGACCTTATGATAGTTACGTTTATGCAAGAAATGTGTTCATGCAGTTCCTCCACCCCCACACTGTAAGAACGCACACAAATCACACAAATCCAACTATCACTAACACACTACTAACGCGTTTCGAGATCAACCAGAGCTCATTTTCAGAGCAATACAACCATTCAACATGCTACCAGATGTAAGACATCACAAGGTCGCGGGTGAGCAAAGCAATTGTTTTAGTGCATTGTATGCTCAAATTTATCAGCGCCAGACGTTCTCTTACCAGTAAGAGTAGCCAATCCCAGAGGCCGCCCTGTACATGCCTAGCACGATGTAGGACAGACCCAAGTGCCCGTTGAGGCCTGAAGTGGCCCAGTATATGCCGAACATTAAGAGTGCTGTCGTGCCTAGCACGGAAGCGATGACGTTGCTCCAGAAGCAACCTGAAATAAATAAACAAAAATATACATCGAAAATACAAACTGAAACATAGATGCACAGAAAACGAGAAAAAGAGACCAGCGCTGGCGCTGGATTTTACGGGATGACCGTAAAAGTAACAAAATTTGGAGTTGAAATAAAAAATACAAAAAGACTCCAAAAACCAATCTTCAATAAAATAGAGTTTTAGATTGTTAATTGTAATGCACCTATTATATTATTCTACCAATAAAAAAATCATTTGCTCCTAAGCAACTCCTAAGCTACTTATCGGCGCATATATCTCTATGCTAAACATGAACTATAAATTATATTATAACTTCTGTAATAATATGACAACCTAATAGGTTAGGTTAACCTATTACAAACAAACACATACCTTATTATTCAAAGTGTGTCACTTTGTCATATTATTACAAAAGTTATAATATAATTTATAGTTCATGTTTAGCATAGATATATATGCGCCGATAAGTATTTAAAGAAAATCGCAATGTCAAAGGTTGTCAGTAAAATAAAATCCATAAAATGTTATTTATATTTCGGTTCATATTTCGATTTTAAAATATCACTAATATCTGGTGTATGAATGAGTATCAGTGAGAGTGCGTGTTTTTTATTATTTCAAGCTAAAATGGCTGGATAGATTTGCATGAGATTTGGTGTGAAAATAGCTGGATCACAGGAATAAAAAAAACCTACTTTTAAAGATTTTTCCCACCAGATAAGAATAAAAAAAGTTTATTTTGTAAGTAGGCCGCAAAGGGCTCTTTTGCATGTCACTCTTTTATACTACCAGCGCTTTCGGAAAGACCATCATTGCCAAGAAGAATGCGCCGCAAGAAACTTGGCAGAAAGTTTTTTTTTCTACTTTACATATATTGTTATTATCTTAACCATGAAAGCTAAAACAAAGTAAATTTAAATAATATAGATTAAAAATAAAAATTACATTAAAAATAATTACAGGGATGTGTATGTGGTCCTTTAGTAGAAACTGAGTACACTTAACTATATTTACGTTGAGTTGAAGTGTAGAATGCTTCCATTGACAAAAAAAAATTGGTGATAGACTTACTGCTAGAACGCACCAATATACTCAGCGGTACAAAATAATGACCCACTCTACATCCAAAATAATCTATTACTGCATAAATTTTAGGGCGAGATTTTTTGCCGCTCACTATAGTTTTTTAACTGTAGTTAGGATTAACTTACCTGGCAGTCCAAAGATGGGTTCCGTAGGGTTCTTAGTGGAGTTAATAATGGCCAGGCTAGCCGATATCAGCGCGAAGAGCAGCTGTAGGAACAGTATTACCAACAGACTGATGTAGAACGCGAATGATATCACGGCCGGCTTATTAGCTGGGGAAGAACACAATTTATTTTAGACTTTTGCAGGTGGTAGGACCTTGTGCAAGGTCCGCCCGGATTGCTACCACCATCTTGCTCGCTAATTCTGCCGTGAAGCAGCAGTGCTTGCACTGTTGTGTTTCGGCGTGGAGAGTAAGACAGCCGGTGAAATTACTGGCACTAGAGGTATCCCATCTTAGGCCTCTAGGTTGGCAACGCATCTGCAATCCCCCTGATGTTGCAGGTGTCTATGGGCGGTGGTGATCTCTTACCATCAGGAGACCCACTTGCTCGTTTGCCATCCAGTCGAATAAAAAAAAAGACAATTGATTATCTAGAAGAGATCGCTGGTCAGATGAGATGGCAAATCGTAGCTCAAATTAACAGCTTTCAAGAATTTGAATATTGAAAACGAATTGATTTACATTTTGGATAATCTTAGTCACGACTTTACTCGACCAACGACGACGCAGCAAACAATTTCTCTGTTCCATGTATGGTGAGGACTTATTGCTGCCCCACCTGGATGCCATAAGGATCACTCTGATATCCAAAGGTCACCACACAGAGTAGCTATTAGCTAATAGCTACCCTCCAGTCAGTTCGACGGACGACGTCGATAGAGACGAACGTAGAGGAGATTGTCGTCCAAAATGATGGCCGGTTGGCAACCGAGTGAGTGAAGTGCTGCTTTTTTTATGGTATAGGGGGAAAACGAGCAGGCGGATCGCCTGATGGTAAGCGATTACCGTCGCCCATGGACCTGCAACACCAGAAGAGTCACAAGTACATTGCCGGCCTTTAAGGTAGGAGTACGCTCTTTTCTTGAAAACTTGAAGGTCATATCGGTCCGGGAATACATGGGTGTACATTTAAGTGACGACGTTGCCAGGTTCATATAGGTCTTATAAACAGGCTCAGAATTGCTCAACGAGCTATGGAGAGAGCTATGCTTGAGGTTAATCTAGGGGATCGAATCAGAAATGAGGAGATACGTAGAAGAACAAGGGTCACCGACATAGCCAAGCGAATTAGCTCGTTGAAGTGGCAATGGACAGGCCATATAGCACGGAGATCAGATGGTCGTTGAGACCGAAAGGTCTTGAGTGGAGACCGCGGATCGGCAAGCGCAGCGTGGGACGTCCTCCAACGAGATGGACGGATGACCTGGTTAAAGTCGCGAGTTCACAGTGGATGCAAGCCGCTTCCAACCGGGGCAACTGGAGGTTTATGGGGGAGGCCTATGTCCAACAGTGGACATCCTATGGCTGACATGATGACGATGTTGCCAGGCTGCCAGAGCATCCAGTCACTACTTAGAGAGAGAGCCGTAAATCATGGCTACGCTCCCGGATTGGTGACGTTGCCGAGTGGCAGCAGATACATTTTTATATCCCGGTGAGGCAGGGTTCTTTGCACAGCAGTTAACAAAACACGCAATCTTTTGTGTTTTACACCCTTTGAGCCCCAAGGTACCTACGATATAATACCTGTAATTAACAGTTAACCTTTGAACAATTGACAGGACATCAGACACAAGAGTATACCTAGTGTCATCCGCGAAGACGCATGATTTTGTCAAAATTAGACATTAATGACATTGTAATAAGAACCTCGGCACGCGTCATCGTGGATGACTCTACCTATAGACACTACAAGTACAATGAAAAGACAAAAGAATCGAAATTTAAACTAACTCAACAATGCATTATAAATACACATAATATATACACACTAATACATATAAAGTCAATAATCTAATACATATCAAGACAAATAAACTAAATGCAAAATACATATATACATATACACCACATATACACAAAACAGAACACACAACACTGCCTCTAGCCTGCTAGTGTTATAGCATCTAGTTATACCAGCGCAATTTACGCAGCAGTACTAAGTCCAAATGTGAGTGAGTGAGTAAGTAATACAACAATAATTGTTGATTTAACGAGTACTATTACTTATAATGTGGTTTAACTAAAGATATTTTTCATTTATTTTTTTCACTTCTGTCCGTGTTGTTACTCTGTAAATGTTTTCTTCCACTTACGAGGGTTCAGAACCTCCACAGTGGTGATGGAGCCGCAGGTTGGGTTTGGAGCATTGCCTTGGGCTAAAGCGCGGACCTGAAATGTTATAACAGTTTTTAGCAACCATTCAACACCTCTCTAATACAAACAGATACCTACCTAATAAAGTAACCTTGACCGGTACAACGCGCAAATTAATTTGGGACTAGATGAGAACAATTGTTATGAAATAATTTTTTTTGAAAAACAATATTATAAGTTCGAATATTTGTTAATAATAAAATTTCTAAATAAGTTTCTGTCAATTGAATTCTTGTTACAAGCTCTTTTACTGGTTGTACTTTTTGTTGACTATACTTGTAACTTACATAAAATATTTGTATACCAAGCCAATCCGACACTGGAAGTAGGTCAAAATTAAGTTCCAAGATTTGAACCAAAAACAACAACAAACAGGGTGGGAAAATGAAATAAAATTAAATGCTAGTAAAACATAATAACTGAGTATTATGAGTTGCATTTAAACACATAGGTAATAGTTATGAATATTGATATTACGATATCTGGAATTGTATGAGAAATATTTTCAGAATTCCAATAATAGGGCTTAAAATGTTACATGAGAAAACGTACATCCCTAACTTTGGCTGCGTCCTTTTTAACCCCCGACGCAAAAAGAGGGGTGTTACTCGTATAAGTTTGAAAGTATATGTGTCAGTGTTTCTATCTGTGGCAGCGTAGCTCTTAAACGGGTGAACCGATTTGAATGTGTTTTGTTTTACTTGAAAGCGGTTTCTAGCGATGGTTCTTAGACATGTTTTGTCAAAATCGGTTTAGCACTTTTTGAGGTATTGAACTTTGAAGTAAGAATGTCGGGGGTTTTCCAACTTATTGTTGGTTAGGTTATAGTGACCAGACTTTTATCTGACTCACCTCCTCGATCCTTGCATCCCTCTCTGTCTTGCAGCTGACCGCGCACGCGTTCTCTTCGGGCACGCACGTCACTGTAATACACAAAGTAGTTTCCATCATCATCACCATCATCATTAGCCGGAAGACGTCCACTGCTGAACAAAGGCCTCCCCCTTAGAACACCACAATGAGACAACTCGGCACTTGGACCAGTTGCCTGTAACTCTGACGATGTCGTCAGTTTAGCTAGTGGGAGATCTGCCAACGCTTCGTCTTTCGGTTTGTGGTCGCACCGGCAATGTTGTTTAACGCGCTAACGTTCGCGATTGCATTCACCGTCTCTTTCTACCCTCGTCTTATACCGTGTGACAGAAAGAACTGGTGAAAACGATTGTGATTCCAAATACGAGTATGCTAGACAATAAAGCCTCAGTCATCGTCATCATCATCATCATCCCAGCTTATATACGTCCCTCTGCTGAGCACAGGCCTCCACTCAGAGTAAGAGGGCTTCGGCCGTAGTTCCCACGCGGACCTAGTGCGGATCGGGAACTTCATACACTCCACATCACGATGTTTTCCTTCACCGTAAAGCTCGTGGTAAATTTCAAATGCAATTTCGCACATGTTTTTCGGAAAACTCAGAGATGCGAACCGGGGTTTGAACCCACGATCCTCTGCTTTAAGAGACCATGAGTCAAACACTAGGCCACTATAGGGCTTTTTCCAAGGCCTCAGTAGGAGCTATGAAGGCAGCGTCTTCTACTTACTGAACAGTGTGCTGAAGGTAGGCGTGGCAAAGTTGCGCAGGATCAGCTCCCCCCGGAACAGACCGTACTGTATGTCGCTGTCCGCATCCTGGACTTCTGTCGTCGCTGTCGATACTATCTGGAACAACCGCGTGTACCAAAAATAAGTTAACTTAATCCAATGAGATTACATACGAAATAATGTCATCATCAACATATTATATTTAAGAGCCTAGCGCTTGTTGGTGGAGTAATTCCCATGCCGTGCGAATCTCTACCAATGCTTTGAGCTCCTGATACATTACATTGACCTCTTTGGCTTGATCAATAAACAGAAACACACGTCTTCCCTTGCCTCATCTGCCTTTTACTTTCCTTTCAATTATTGTTCTGATGTAAATCATGATTATATAATATGATGTAGCAAAATAACCTACTGATTTTTTTGAATCAAAGTTAAAAGAAACACATAATCCATAAGATTCTGTGATTTCTGATTTGTATGCAATAAACTGCAAGAAAACCTAACTGCTCAGTCAAGAACCAGTTGACTTTAGACTCTGAGTTAACAGCTAACTCAGGGATGCGATACCGGGCTTGAACCTAAAATCCTCTGTTTTAGAGGCCATAAGGTCAAACCATTAAGCTACCATGGCCTAACCGTATTGCTAACGTACTCGTAACTGTAGTGGTGGGTGACGTACCTATGTGAGGACCCTTCCAACCTCTTCCTTTTATTTCCTGATTGACATCTTATTGGGAACCGGAATCCGTCTGTCATGAATTAGTTTATCGCTATTCGTTGGCACTATGGGTACGTTTTCCGGGGTGAAACTATCTTATGAAGAGCGTGAAGAGGTATCTAACAGACAGTCAGACATATTTATAAGTTATAGTAGGAATTATTTGAGGTGTCCCGATCTCGTTAACAGCCAACCTCTCGAATAAAGCCATTGTATTCTATTGTGCCCTCAATCGCATAATAGGTACTTAGTTTTAAATAAACGGAAATATAAAATTAAATATTTCATAGAAGGATTTATTCAAATTATTAAGTTGAATCAAATATTATAGTAAACTAATAGTTCATTGAAATAACGACTTCATTGTCAGGAAAAGAAAGTGCATTTTAAAATAAATACACGTTCGCAGATAATACTTTTCCATGGGGCATGCTTGTTTACGACGCATTTAATTTTGAAAAACCATTATCTGCCAACAAAGTTTTATTTAAAATTAACTCTCTTTTATAAATAATAAATTCTTTATTTCAGTGAGTTATTTTATCTTATATTTCATTTCATTTTAAACAGAGAATCATGCACTTGAGGACATAATAGAATACAATGGCTTTGTCCGAAAGGTTGGCTGTTAACGAGATCGGAACACCTCAAACAATTCCTACTATACCTACTTAAAAATCCTTATACTTTCAAACCAATAAAGATTACACGCGATGAATATGAGAGAATTATAGTCATCGACATCTATGTACCTTACGGCACTAGACTGGCTAGCCACTACGAAACTCGAAACTCGAAGTTCGTATCGTACCGTCCCTCTGACACTTATACTATTTAATACGAGAGCGAGAAGGACGGTACGATACGAACTTCGAGTTTCGAGTTTCGTAGTAGCCGCTCTGGCTGTCTAGTACAAAACGCGCGGCGCATCAATCATCAATATTTACTTTGACACTACCCCTGTCACGGAAGTCAACAAACTATAGTGAACTGGTTCACAAAACCGCGCTGTGAACTAATTTTGTGCGCCGTTTTGATGTAAGCACATGCAGTCTAGTACATAGATGTCAATGACTATAGTGTGGTTAATGAGTATGCCAACTGTTGTGGTAGACTCCACATAACTCCTGTTTCTTCAAACAGGGCCAATGTCCAAGATTTTCCTTCTTCTAAGTCTAAGTCTTATTGTCTACAGCCCAGTTTAGAGCTGCAACAAAAGTCGTGCAAGTTGCATTACATTGCGGCCCTCGATCGACCACTGCGAACCAGTTCGCTTTACGGCCTCGCAATGTATTGTAATTTGCAGGATTTTTCTTAGAGGTCTAACCTCGGCTTAACGTAGTCGGAATCTATGGTTTTCACCACTTCTTTCTGTTACACAGTTTAAGCTAAGGATAGAAAGAAATGAGAGGGAAGAGAGTAGAGAGAGAGAGGGTAAATGCGATCACGATCGACAATCGAAGTTCGTATCGTACCGTCCCGCTAACGCTAATATTACTTATTTTACATGAGAGTGAGAGGGACAATACGATACGAACTTCGATTTTCGAATTTCGTAGTAGCTCTAACAGGTCCCGAAATCGCCTTTTACAACACCGAATGGGAAGAATTGGGCCTGATTTACTCTTAAACCGGGCACGGCCGGACTTTTCTAGTTCTACACCAGAATAAAAAGGATACTCACCCAACTGTCGCTGGATACAGCCACTATAATAAGTATCACACTAAGTAGTCCGGAAAGGAACGCTCCAAAAATGTATCCTCGTCGAGTGACGGCCATATTGCTTACTGCGGCACCTTATCGGGTGTGATTATAAGCAATAATAGGAATTTTATCTATTGATAATTTATTAGATGATTGTTATTGATAGAGAGTGTATGAATCAACTGTCTTTGAGTGTTATGTACTTACAATATATGTCGGCGGCCGGCAGATCACGATATTCCTAGGCATATCATGAAACGCCGCCACTTTATCATTTGGCCAGTTTGGACAAATCATGAAACGCCGCCATATCGGTTCTGGCACTTCGCCGGCCGCTGCCGCGGCACGCTCGCTTCGCTCGCTCGGCTCGTGCGCTGTGGTCACAATTCATACTAACGATACTCCTCGCTTCGCTCGTCAATCGTACAGTCGCCATCACATATTTCGAAGCGGTCAAGTTGGTCAAAACGATCGGCACGTGCACTCTATTGTTAAGATCCCATGCCCCAATGGCCTTCGATCTGAATTCCTTAGTTTTCTAATGTTTTTTGTAGCTTATTATATTAACAACAACGGCTTTAAGCAATATAGTATCCCATATTTACTTCAAAGTTCATTGTTTTCGAGATATTTGGCATAACAGTTGAACAAAACTGGTTTTCTCGTCATAACTTTTGTGTTAATTAGTTTCAAATGAAAACCCTCGACCAGTTTTTAGAGACGTCAAAGACGAACCCAAATATGTAGATTTCGTAAATGTTAGATCTTTCACGTCAATAGAGATACAAAATAAGTGTTTTTCAGACAATGTTTAAAAAAGTCATACAAAATTAAGTATTCATTTTTTTCAAAATCCGGTAGACAAAAATGGAGATAAAAGATTGTAGAACCCATAGCCGTTTGACTTATAATTCTATCTGCAGTGCAAAAGTAGGATACGATTCAAAACTTTTCAAAAATCGATGAAAACCTCGGGTAGGCCCTTAAGGTACTTATTAGAGTTTATGTATCGATATTTTGGATCACCTTGGCCGCTCCGAAAAATATTTGATTGCGACCGTACAAAGGTTAACGCAGCTTTTTCCTTTCTTCTTTATTAATATCCGAAAAACTACCTAATATGCTAAAGTTTGTGAATGTAGGTACGTGTGTATGTTTGTTACTTTTTCCCGGAACGGATTTGAATGAAACTTAGTAAGTGGAATTCGAGCATCAATCGCACACACACACGGCATGGATCGAGCATAATATTAGGTAGCTACTTTTCATCCCAACACCACGAGAGTAGGTGTTCTTAAGTGTCCTCTAACTTTTTTTTAAACCAAATACGACAATCGTCAATTTTCATCGTCATCCCGGCCCGGATACATCCCAATGCTGGGCACAGGCCTCCTCTCAGAATGAGAGGGCTTGAGCCGTAATTCGCACGCGAGCCCAGTGCTGATTGGAAACTTTACACACTCCATTATACTTCTTCGCCGGTGTGACAGGTTACCTTACAATGTTTTCCTTCACCTTGAAGCTTGTGGTAAATTTCAAATGAAATTTCTCACATAGATTCCGAAAAACTAAAAGGAGGCACCTATTGAGGTTATTGTTCAAACCACTAGCCACTAGGCCACCACGAAAGCACTTAGGCAACTTACAAGATAATTAAACATTCAAACTTTGAAGATTAAATAAACTTCTCGTATCTATTTATTTTAATCATCTAGATAGCTTACCACTCGTATAGGTATGTAGTTCTAAGAATTTAAATTGTAATTTATTTCAATTCTTTTAACTATCGTATACTCTATAAAATTCGTCATTACTTTTATGAACAGGTGAAAATTTGTAAAATCGTCACCGTCATTTCCGAAATTGATATTAGACTGACAATCATTGTGATAAGCACTGTTTTCCAATGGATTAAAATCGAATTTAGGATTGGATTTATAGTTGGTTCAACACGGGGAATTACACAAAATACTTGTACCAAGGTTATCATCATCATCATCATCACCAGCCGGAAGACGTCCACTGCTGAACAAAGGCCTCCCCCTTAGAACCAAGGTACTCGTAAATAAATAAATAAATAATTATCACGGGACACTTGACACCAATTAACCTAGTCCCAAACTAAACAAATCGTGTGTTATGGGTACTAGTTAACGGATTTATATACTTAAATAGATATTGAGCACCCAAAAGTCAGGAACAAAGTTTCGTATTTTTCATACAAATATCTGCCCCGACCGGGTGGGTATCGAACGCGGGACCTCGAGCTTCGTAGTCAGGTTCTCTAACCACTGGGTTGTTCGGTCGTCAGTATACTTCCTTTTAAAACTTATTGTACTATTTTCATAATTCACTTATACTTAATTTAAATGTGATTAAATAAAATGCATCCAAAATATTAATGTCAATATAATTTACTCCTTGCAGAAGCGATAAACGATAATTTTATAATTAATTGTTCTCCATAAAATATACAAATAATACAACATTCAGAATCAGCTCTCTATCTTCACTGAAAGTGGTTGAATGAAATTGTTAGTTTAGGTTGCGCTTACACCAGGGATGTTACGGAGCTCCGATTCCGTTTCCGTTAAGTCGGAACTTCCGTGTGGTTTTACACATCCGTTTCGGTTCCGATTCTGTTAGTTTTGACACAGAAGTACATCGGATGTCAATGCTTAGCGCACCGGCCAAACTTGAACGGCGTACATCAATAACATACAGGTTTACACCAGTCATTCGCTCATCGCGCCGCTTGCCACGTGGTACACTAACATCTCGTCCACTTATCACTCAGGCTCCGGTTCTGGTTCCGGTTCCGGTTTCGGTTCCGATTCCGTTTCTGGTTACGATAAACTAAATTGAAAATATCTGGTTCCGCTTTCGGTTCCGATAAACCCACATCGTTACATCCCTGTTATAAACCAATAGAAACACTTCGTTTACCTACCCTCGCTCCGCTCAGCTGTTTCCACTAGAGCTGCGCTGTGTGAAGATAGGTTAATGAAGCGTTTGTATTGGTTCATAACAAACACATTGCTCACACATCTCTGGTGGAAATGCAGTCTTACTAGCAAATGTCTGGAGCTAGTAACTAGAATGCTGACACACAGCGAGTAGCTGTACTTTTTAATAAAATATTGTCCCTAACTCAATACTAGCATAAACCGAGCTAGGGACAATTTTATATTGTGTGTATTAAACTTAAGAGTTTGCCAATTAGTACCACATACAATCCTCATTTAAAACCAAAAGGTTATATCACAATTTACAATTACATAATAAGCACTTGTGTATTAATTTAACAGACAGAATAAAGGCTGCTTCGCAAAAGTGTATAGGTACAGTCAGGGCAAAGATATCGACACGGCCAAAGTTGCAAAAATATGTATACACTGCCTTAATGTTAAGTGCATAGAGTCGCGTAAGTATAGGTACATATTTTATTCACTATATATCTTGTACAGTCAAGGCAAAGATATCGACACGGCCAAAGTTGCAAAAAATATGTATACACGGCCTTAATGTTAAGTGCATAGAGTCGCGTATACATATTTTTGCAACTTGGCCGTGTCGATATCTTGCCCTTGACTGTATTTGTCATGCTAGTTCAGTCAGCCTCAGTACACATCAAGAGAGCGTAGGGCGAAGGTCTAAATGCCTATTGTACAGGCGAGGACAAAGATGTTTACACTTTACTACTTTGTCGCTGTTACTTCATGTTTGCAATTTTGTATAAAATTGTCAGAAGGCTTATAATGCAACTGCCGCAACACGCGCACAACGCTGAACAGAACTGACTTTGACTTTGTATATCTGTCATCTCGTACGATAGTTCAAAGTATTTTTTTACAAAATTGATTACAAATAAAGATCGTTTCCTCTGTTTAGTTTGATTGACCTCCGCAAAATAACATCTGAATCAATAATATAATCTTCTGTGTATTATGCTAAGAAAGCCTTTACTCTATTTTTATTTATGTGCACTATATTCTTAAAAAATATATTGCTATATCACTAGAGCTATTTTCATCAGTAAAATTTACTATATTTAACACAAGAGATGTGTACGCGTATTAAAAAAAATACCCATTTCTTTCAAAATGTATTAAATTTTTTCATACAATTTTCTGGGTTTTGTGACGCCCATACCGAGTGTATGAAAACTTTTTAGCACTGCGCGACGGGCTTCTACCTCCTAACTTCGACGTGCTTCGTCTTTGTCACTTTCGTTTGACTGACAAAAGAAAAAATAACGTGACTAATGTTTTCTGTCAACTGACGGAGTAATTTTTTTTTACCCAGGCACTGCCAAATTATAATTAGTTAATTCATTCGAATATCCATGTTTGTTAACATTTCATTTTGTACTATAATGAACGACTCTATCTACTGTATGTGACATAGTACATGGAGATTTTAAATACTATCTTAGTGACGTTATACATATATAATCATTATTTAACACCTTCCCTGTCCAAGAGCCCCCAAGCACACTTGGACCTGCGACTTTGTCAAGACATTTTGTAAGGGGACAGTGAACGTGTTAAAATATAGCCAAAAATGTCTGCTACATTTTTATACATAGTTTAACACGCGATAGGAGCTAACGGTTGGACTTTAAAACAGTTGTTTCTTAAAATATACTTACGCTACTTTTTTGTTAGTAATCATTAAGTAGACTGTTTTCGACGATAATAAATGTGTATTAATATAATTTAATTTTTTTTAAATAATTATTAAACCAACTTCACTGTTTAACTTCACAGTTAGTTCTGATCTGACTTAGCTTGGTAAAAAAACGTTAAGGTTCTAATAAACTTGATCATTCACTTGTAACAGAACATCTACCTAATATTCGCCGTTATTAACATCTTCACCGCCAGAGACATCCAGTCGTGACAGCCAACGGAATGCCTTACACGCCACGGTCATCTATACATGACCAACATTCAACTCGAAATTAATCTTTCTGCAATGGCGTACAGACACTACAGAAAAAGGAACAGTATAACGTCTTCATACAAACGGCCGGAACGCGAATACCAACGCACCACGAATTCTCAGCATACCTCGGCTCGGCAAACATCAGTCGCGAGTGCTCCGCGGTCACGTAAGGTCGGTGCGGGACTCACGCGCAGTTATCACGTACCTAATGTCACGACGATATACGATATAAACAGTATAACACGTAGCGATGAAGCTAAATAAAACCGTTTAAAAACATAATACGTTTTGTGGTTTATTAAAATAATGTAAAATGCATTTTTGTTAAACACTAAAAGTCCATTCCTTCCATAATTTTCTAAAGCTCCTAATCCTTTCCCTACTTTAAATTTCGTGTGACTTTATCAAATACATAACTGAAGAGTGACAGTTAGTAGGGAGCGCTATCGTGCGTTTGTGTACCGAACCGGCGTAGATAATCATATCAAGGACGCTGCCGAGACGTTATACTGGTCCTTTTTTTCTGAACCAGAACAAAGCATAGAGCGAAACATAGCTATAAACATTTAACCAATTATTCTAGGGAACGCTCCAGTAAAATTAAAAGAAATTTTTTTTAGCTGTCGAGTTCATTGTTGGTGTTTACTTTGAACTCATCTAAATGGTTCCAACGGAAGACCAGCGTCGGCCGCAAGGTTGACATCATGCTGAGTTGGGACCATTTCGTGACAAAACTTTCTTTTCATAAGTGTTTCTTTTTTCTCTGCTTTGTAAATGCCACGATTAAATGTTTTTCTTTCTTTTTCATGCTCGTCAAAAATGTTTTTATTCGTGATGTCGGACGAATGCTTGCTAAAACGCTCCTGTTGATTTTGAGAACTTTTAGCTGTAAAGTAACATTCGCAAATGCTCATTACAAGTGAATGTCCAAGTTTATCATCAACTTCGCAAGTTACATAATGTTTCCGCGTTTCAAAAATGTTTTATCTCTATCATATCTTGTGTAGATCCGACACGCTCTTAGCCAGTTTCCACATCTAAGCACTGCGCCACATCTCCTAAGCAAGCGTTCTCACTGCACAACTCTTTCAACCTTTCCAACTGGCCTTTACTAAACCCAGAATGCTTCGCCACTATACACAACAACCTTCTATCAGTGAAGGACATTTTAACATCTAAAGTACCAACAAAATCTTTGAAAACACCCCAGTTATCTATTTGAGAACATCTATAGAAGCCCAGTTTTAATATGTAGTAGCATAGAGGTACAATTCTACGTATGTGCTTGTGTGCACTCGCTGAAACTAGGAGGGTTAGTAAGGCGTAAGGGAGTAGGTTGGAAGAGATCTTTCCTTGTAATAAGTGGCATAAGGCTTCGAAGATCCAGCCGCTTAGGACGGGCAGCTGATCCTGGGTAATTGAAGTTTCGAACACCTGGAAGAGAAAACGTGTGGGTATTAAAATCGAAGGGGGGGATAAGGGGGGCCTTTGCCCAGCAGTGGGACAGTTTAACAGGTTAAGAAGATAAAATAAAAACCAAATCACTAAGGCGTGCTGGTTCGACCTATGGCCTCTCAAGCAGAATATCGTGGGTTCAAACCCGGGCAAACCTTTCACTTTTTCGAAATTCATGTGCGAAATTTAATTCGAGTTTCACGACGAAGGAAAACATCGTTAGAATGTACCAACCTGTGAAGAAATTTGATAGTGTGTGTAAGGTTCCTAATCCGCACTAATCCCGCATGGGAACTATGGCATAAGCCCTCTCATTGTGGCCTTGCATAATTGGTTGACGTAATAGTGGTTATTATTCTCTTTGGTTAGTTGTATATTTGAGTCGGCTGTTCGCCGCCAGACGGCGCTGCCCGACTCGGGCACAACAGCTGCGTTCAGCGTAACGCGTAGGGCTGTGTTGCACGACACGACATGGTGACCGTCTAAAATGGTCTCGCCGGAAGACCAGCGCTGGCTCCACCAAAGGAGTCCGCATTTTATGCTGAGGCGGGACCATTTCGGGCACATAAATATAAGTATTTTTTTTAATTATTTTCATTTATTTTATTTTTTTGTATTTTGTATTCTCATTTTATTTTATTTCACTTTATTATTATTATGTTTTTGTTCTGTATCTATTATTTATATGTGTGTGTCCCGAATAAATCTTTTCATTTTCATTTTCATTGTGAGAGGAGGCCTGTGTTTCGTTGTGGAACGTTTAAAGGCTGGGATGATGATGATGTTAAAATCAAAGCCTGAGCATAACTGCGTGGTAGGACCTTGTGCAATATTACTTTTAACAACGTTTATTTAACATACTTCATTAATTAACCCAACTTAGGATATCGAATAACGATGTAAGTGCATTCAGCAAAAAAGCTTGGATTAAACATAAAATTTACAACAAAAACTACTTATCGGAATAGATGTTAAAAAAAATCACCTCAAAAACAACTTCAGCGTTCAACACCCCGCTCTCTATCGCCCTCTCCCTCTCGCTTATGACAGCCATCTTCTGTCTCTCACTATCCTTGCACGTCTCAAGGAACTCGATGACAACTCGACTCAAAGTCGCAGCCGGCGGCAGAGTTTCCCTCAAGAAGTATTTCAGAGCGTCCGTAATTATCTGCTTTGTTTCGGATTGCTTCGATTTGCGGAGAAGTTTGTAAAGGAGGGTTATGCGTTCCATGGAGTTCATGAGGATGTCTGGGTCCATGTTTGACACGTCCGAGGTCAGCTTCGGACTTAAGAGTTTGCTGTCGGCTGGAAAGAAAAGAGAAAGTTGAATCAGACTACTTTAAAATTTTTACAGCAGGTCCGATAAGATAATGTTTTTTGTGGCGGTTCAGTTTTTTGAATTTTTATTTCAAAATAGCGGTCCAGATATTACCCCCTACAACCTTACAAACCCACAAACTTTACCTTTTTTATTTATATAAATAATAATAAATAAATAAATATCACGGGACAATTCACACCAATTTAACTAGTCCCAAAGTAAGCTTAGCAACGCTTGTGTAATGGGTACTAAGCAACGGATAAATATAATTATATAGATAGATACATACTTAAAAACATATTAAACACCCAAGACCCGAGAACAAACATTCGTATTTTTCATACAAATATCTGCCCCGACACGGGAATCGAGCCCGGGACCTCAAGCATTGTAGTCAGGTTATCTAACCACCACGCCATCTGGTCGTCTAAATTAGTATAGTAAATTCATACTAACCAGAAAAAAGATGAACCATGAGTATTTGAAGAGCATGGCGCTCTGAATACCTCTTCGTATTGTCGGTTAGTTTTTCTATCACGTTGTTCTTTAGCTCCTTTGGCAGTACTTGCTGGCGGATTGTATTTGCTATACCCTGTAATAAATATTACACATAGCTTGTAACATGAGAACCTTTGTGCTACTGATGTCATATTGACATTCAATACACCTGCCAAAGAAATCACAGCGAAATTGATTATGAAAAGGTTCCACCCTGGTACGCGATTCAGTTTCCTAGACAGTACCATGAGTAATATTTTGTAAAACCGTTAGTGTTTGTTAACGCACGCAGAGCCATCTAGCGGAGTGCACATTGTACTAACTGACATAATTATACTGAACGTAGATCGATAAAGCAGCAAGCGCCACGCGCATCGCGACAGTGCTGCCCCTACCGGCTTTAGAAGCCCTTTCCAAAATTATAACGAGTAATTTTTTACTTTTTAAACGCAATGGACATACTAAATTAATATTTGCAAGTTAAAAAATGATTCTGCCCCGAGTTGCACTTAGACCTTATAGTATGGGTGTCTTTGACCATGGAGCTTTTAATTTAAGGTTCGATTCTAATTGTAAAGCTAGGTTGTTTTGTAATATTTTCAAATAACTTTAATTTAGATAATTTATTGATCCTCAAAGCCCGCCCAAGCCCTCTCATTCTGAGGGTAGGCCTGTGCCCTGCAGTGGGACGTATATAGGCTGGGATGATGATGATTGATCCTCAAAGTTTAATCGTAAAATCAGCGGCGGCGACATGGCGGTGTTATCGCTGTCACTTGGTACCCCCGTATCAAATGCAAAAAACTATTTCAAGCCCCCGCCTTGAAATAGTTTTTTGCATTTATTTGACATCTCATTGATAAACATTTATCAATACCTAAGCTGTATTGCATTGTATAGCACACTTACATTGAAAATTAAATTTAATCTGTAAGATTTTTTTTATTAACAGAATCATTTTTAAAAAAAGTTGTAGACCAAAAATAGCTCAGTTATGCCAGTAGAATCGAACCTTGAATTTAAAGGCCATTGGCCAGAGACTCCCTGTAGATAGGAGAGCAAAGAATCTGAAGCTAACTGAAGAGACTTATCCGTTAAATTCTCAAATGCAGTATTAGGTCAAGTTTGCTCGATTCTTACCTTTACAACAAGGTCGATACAGTAGTGCCGTGGTCTGGTGAGCACGAAATCAACGGCCAAGTTGATAAGGTCCGGGTGTCCCAGTTCAATCAGCGTAAACAGCACCGCCCAGTACAAACTTTGCTCGTATAGAGATATTCTGCAATAAATAAATATAAATTAACCATTCATTTCAAAGGGAATACCATGATAGGAATATCTACATATGTAATGGAATATCTATCCGACCAGCTGGTACCATCGACGTCAATGAAGAAGACGAAGAAGTCAACTAAGATGGAAACGCCGAAGAAGACGACGAGGAAGACAATGACAACAATGATGATGATAACGATGATGATGATAACAAACAAACTCAAACTCACAACATTTATTGACAACAAAAACACACTACATCACAACAAAAACACAGTAAAAACATAAATAGGAGAAGAGAGAAAAATAATAACGATGATTTTGATAATGATAATGATGATGATGATAACGATGATGATGATAATGATGATGACGGTGTTCATACTAACCTTGCACCAGGCAACAGGTGTTGCCGCACGTGTTGGTCCAGCTGGGCGACCAGTTCCTGGTAGCCGGTGGCTTGGACCTTCCGCGCGCCTCCCAGCTGCAGCAGACAGCCTTGCAAGGCGGCCTGGCGGAGCGGCGCGTATGAGGAGGATAGCGACTTGAGCAGCTTCTGGTGGATCGTTGGGAGCTCCTGTTGGAGAAAGACGATAGTTATCAAGGCCAGAGCATATTATATCCCACTTTCAATGAGCGATGGAGGGGTGAGCAGTGGGTCATCTATAACTGTAACGTCACTGTACCAGCGCATCATGCCTCTTGACGACGCACAGCGCCAACAACGCGCGGCTGGCTGTGCAATGCTGCGTATCATGGGGATTGGGGACTCACAGGTCAGCAGGGTGACCAGTGGCTCAGCGTGGGTAGGGGCGGGCTGTGGGTATCTGTAATTAGTGCCTCTCATCACAAAGCGCGCGTTGCATAGTTGCCAGCAGAGCGCGGCCGGCGGTGCTGCACTGCGCAACGATGACAGAGTGATGGAGCGAATCAGGTCACTACCCACCCAATGGTCCCTGGTCAGTGAGTGTCGGAGCAGGGTAGGCAGTGGGTGTACTGTAACGTGCGGGGTCACTGTACCAGCGTGTCATGTCTCTCAACGCACAGCCGTTGTATGGCTGCCAATAGCGTACGGCGCACGGTGCTGTACTGCACGACGATAGAGTGATGGAACAAGGAAGGTTACTACCCATCCATGGTCAGTGAGTGTCGGAGCAGGGTAGGCCGTGGGTGTACTGTAACGTGCGGGGTCACTGTACCAGCGTGTCATGTCTCTCGACGCAGAGCGCGCGTTGCATGGCCGCCAGCAGCGCGCGCCCGGCGGTGGTGTACTGCGCGACGGCGTGGCGCGCGCCGCTGAGCGCGATCAGCTGGGCGGCGCCGGCGCGCCACTGGCCCGCGTCCGTGTACACGTCGCTGCAGTACGTGAGGCTCGTGAGGAGAGACACGCGGCACGCCAGGCCGGTAGGAGCCTGCCGACGATATACACACATTTTAATGCGACAGTTTGTGAATATGAGTATGTGTGTGTATCTTATACACTTCAGCTTCAAATATCCCGGATTCCTTTTTTTATGTAATTTTTGTGTCTTTGCGGATGATAATGAATTCCGAGATACGAGCTCTTTTAAAAGTAGTGACGACGTGTTGCTATATCACGACATGGCGCAGCCGGTAGGATTAGAATAAAAATTTTGCTCGATTCAAAGTGATTTCAAGGAGTGGCTCGAGAATTTTGCAGCCGGGTTTTTAAGCCGGTGAGAGTCCAGCACTGTCTGGTCCCTCCCTCCCCAACCATGGCCTAAAAAGCACCTCAAACAAAATTAAAAACTAAAAACCAGTAAACAAAAGCAAGGGCCATGTCTTTGACCCTTAAGACGACTCAACCCCAAAAAAACATACATAGACCCTTACAGACACTCACGCTTGCACTTTTCATAGTGTAGCATCACAAACTGACCTTAGGATCCAACATTTGTGACGTCACATCCATCAGCAACTGCAAACAACTGTTGACGTCAATCTCTTTGTTCTTTCGCGTTCGCCGCACTTCCTTCCTCGCGAAGTATGGGGCGTGATTTACAATCTCTGGAAAAGGTTTTTTAGTATTTGGACACAGATTTTTAAGGTGCGATCAATGAATTTAATTCATGAGCTACCATGGAACCATTTCACAGTAAACGGTGACATCGCATTAACAAGGAAAATCGTAATGACTTTTCCTTTATAAAGGTACCGTGTTGGGTCATGACTCAAAGTCCTTGACCGTACATACAATTAAATGATGAAACCAATAATATGAATATGAACCCATGCACAGTCGAGTTCATAAGCTTGTAAGCAAAAATTTTATCAAAAATATCTAAACACGCTTCTACGCCGTTAACAATAGATTCGTGTTCAGATATTTTTGATCAAATATTTGCTCACAAGTTTATGAACTCGACTGTAAGTACAATACACGCAAACTCCGCCGCCTATTAAACACAATATTAGAAAATTTTGATTTACTGTCATTTGGTGCAAATGGAAAATGGACAACTCGAAATTATACCACAGAATAAGTAATAGCACAAGTACAGAAGCTTCACTGCCATACAAAAGTGACGTTTAGGCATAAGTATCGTATCGAAAATACAAACTGAGACATGGATGCAGAGAAAAACCAGAAAAAGAGACCAGCACTGGGAATCGAACCCAGGTCCTCAGCAATCCGTGCTGCGTGCTATAACCCCTACACCACTGCTGGACAGGAATCTAGACACGAATTTTTCCTATGCATACATATCTCAGGTTGCTTATTTCTACTATGCTACTTAAGCAGCAGCACTAGCGACATCAAAGTTTCGTCGAGAGACGTCACATTCTTTCGGAACTAACCGCTCACCCAGACGAGATGTCGCTACTAAGCAATCAAATCTCTTTTTCTGGTTTTTCTGTGCATCCATGTCTCAGCTTGTATTTTCGATATGGATTCACGGGATACCCGTAAAAGTAACAAATTTGGAGTTGAAATAAAAAATACAAAGAGACTCCAAAAAACCAATCATCATAAGTAACGTGCCTTCTGTACTTGTACTATTAGGTACTTATTCTGTGGTAAAATTTAGAGTTGTCCATTTTCCATTTGTACCAAACGACAGTAAATCAAAATTTTGAGAGACACACAGTCATCAACATCATCATCATCGTATCAGTCATAGGACGTCCACTACTGGACATATATCTCCCGCATAGACCTCCAATTACTTTGCTTGGAAGCAGCCTGCATCCACTGTAACCTGCAGCTTTAACCAGATCATCAGTCCATCTGGTTGGTTGGTCCATGTCCTATCTGCCGATCCGCGGCCTCCATTTAAGTTCATTTCGGCCCCAACGGCCATCTATTCTCTATGCTATATGGTCTGCCCATTGCCACTGCAAAGAGCTAAT
Organism: Choristoneura fumiferana; assembly: GCF_025370935.1. NCBI lineage: Eukaryota > Metazoa > Arthropoda > Insecta > Lepidoptera > Tortricidae > Choristoneura > Choristoneura fumiferana. The sequence continues at coordinate 12,884,833 of NC_133496.1, read as the reverse complement.
CCGCTTGGCTATGTCGGTGACCCTTCTTATTCAACGTATCTCCTCATTTCTGATTCGAGAAACCCCGTAGAGAAACTCCGAGCATAGCTCTCTCCATAGCTCGCTGAGCACTAGAGCCTATTTATAAGGCCTATAATGAAACACCAGCAAAAAAATTACATTCACGCAAAAACCGCAGCCTAAGTAAGAATTATGGAAGACTGTTGTAGATCAATTAATAAATAACGATCAACCAATGCATCCATAACTAATTCATCATCATCATCAGCCTATAGCAGTCCACTGCTGGACATAGGCCTCCCCCAAAGAGCGCCATTGCGCCCTGTCCTCGGCTAGACGCATCAGCTTCTACCAGCAGCCTTTCGCAAATCGTCACTCCACCTGCCGAAGGGCGTCCTACACTACGTTTGCCAAGACGCGGTCTCCACTCAAGAACTCGTTTACTCCAGCGGTTATCGGTTCTTCGACAGATATGACCAGCCCACTGCCACTTCAACTTACTAATTCTCTGAGAATTCGTTGCGGATTCTATCCTTCAGAGAAACCCCGAGCATAGCTCGTTCCATAGCTCGCTGAGCGACCTTGTAGAGGTGGATTAGCCGTACTGTGAGCGTCCACGTTTCAGCTCCATATGTCATGACGTGTAGGACGCACTGGTTGAAAACTTGACCATAACTAATTACCTGCAGCCAATTTAAGATAGTCCGAACTGTATTCAGCAGCGTGGTAACCCTGGTAACCATCTTTCAGCAACGGGATCCGCTCCAGGTTGATGTCATCCAGTTGGCAGTAGAAAGACGTCCCCACTAGTATGTTTCGGAGACGCTGTATCCTGTAAAATTGCCTATTGTTCATCCTGTGAAATAGTCTTTTGACTTTTTTGACACGGAACTTACCACGCTAGTAATATTAACCTCGACGTTTCGACCACACCGTGGTTAGGAGTAAAACATGATATAACACCAGGTTATTGTTGCGTTGAGGTTTGATAACCCATGAATTAGTCTGTATTTTATTTAGGTATCCTATTTATATTGTTTTGTATTTTTACCAATTCAGGCATGACCGAAGGTAGTTTCTATGATGAATGACGTAGCAGTTAGGCAGTTAGTTACCATGCGAACACAGCCGAAGCTGGACGCGGCGCATCTCCCGAACTTAGTCGACGCGCGCGCCGTAATATCCGCTCGCTAAATACAGGTGCGCTCTATGTTCGCGTGACACATGTGCGGCGTTTAACTCGCCACAGAACTATCTCACGTTTTTAAATGAGGGCTATCGCGAATGAATTCGCCGCTAGAGGCGCTAGTGTAGCGTGAGGTCTCCGAAATGTCAAATCTCATAGCTTTTGGGTGAGCTACGCGGGTTTATTTATAGTTAGAATTTTTTTGTGAATATTTTGCATTACCTGAAATTAATTATGGCAATTATGCGTTACGGGGCAATGCGTGTATTTTGAGACAGTTTTGTCTTTTGGAAACTTTTGTCCTCCCTTTTTTTCCGAACAAAACGGGACTAAGCAACACTGTGGTTGCTGCATGGATATTTTTATGGTACGGTTTTAAGGTGTTTTAAATATGATTTTAATCTAAACTTTGTTTTCACGCCCGTAATAACAGACTCTGAAAGCCACACTTAAAAACCTCACGCAACAGTGCGCCATCTAGTGAGACAAAAAACGATAGCCCTCATTCCGTCCATCACTCACCCGACGCTAGTGGGGCACAGATGGCGGGGCACGTGCCTGGCGCTCCTGGTGGCCACGAGCAGCTGTGTGATCCCCCGCACCGCCCAGTGCCCCCCGTTCCCCTGCAGGGCACCCAGCAGCCCCACCCATATCTCTTCGAACTGCTTCTTCGACGACCAGCCTATTAGGTTCACTCTGAAATCAACATAAAGCATATTTTCTGTAGTTTGTCATACAGGATTGACTCGGGAGAAGTGAACAAGACCAACCCTACTGGATTCAATTAGTTAAGGCTACTACGAGTATACCGCACCAGATTAGTGGGATTAACACTACTTTTTAATAAATGTTGAATTAATTGTTTTTTACTAAGTGCATAGTTACTCCATTATCAGTAGTTTAAATTTTTAACCCAATAAAGGGGTATTATAAGTTCGACGCCAGTGTCTGTCTGTCTGTTCGTAGCGTACGCACTGATGGACTGACTCCAATGCTGTTTATTAAAAGTGAGTGTCCTTGCGGTTCTTAGCTATGTTTCATTGGGATCGATTCAGCCATTTCTGAGATAAAATATGAACTTTGAAATGACAATGTTATCTAAGTTAGTTAGGTTTTACCATTTTATATGTTTTACGAGTATTCAATAAGTGCGGTTAGATAATTAGTTATATAAAAAACTGCGAATAAAATGTCTTATGCCTTTATACACTTAGCACTTTTTTTATTTCTTTTTTGTACAATAAAGAGTATAAATAAACAAAATGTATTCTTACCTAAAAAGGAAAGCCTCTAAAACGTCCATGTCCTGCAAAGCTTGCAGCGGCAAGTCAATCTTCTGCAGCTGGTCTTTCTTCAGAACCACCTCGACAGACCCCCACGCTATGGGCGGAATAAGGGCCATATCGCTTACCATGTCAAGTCTGAAAAAAAACTTAAGTACAGTAAAAGTATTCAGTTACTAGCTTTTACCCGCCGCTTCGCTCGCGTGGACAATCAGGTAGATTAATGAGTAAATGAAGCCGATTAAAAAAAAAAAAACTTTCAGCCGGGTTTGCGGCGCTCGACTGACCACTACAAACTCGTTGGCTTTACGGCCTCGCAATGTAATGCAACTTGCACGATTTTTCTGGCAAGTCTAAACTTGGCTTTAAAGTCTACTTGATGCTAAATATCAAGTTTCTAAGGCGCCGTTCCCACCAGAGATGTGTTGCGAAGAATGTATTTTTCATTAACCAATAGAAACGCTTCATTTGTCTAGACTCGTTCCGCTCAGCTGTTTCCACCAGAGACGTGCTGGTCGAGGATAGGTATACCTACACCGTGGGCTCTAATAACCCGAAAGATTTTAACAGCGTATTCCTGACGATAGTGCGAGTAAATAATGTTATATCAACATAGGCCCAATTATGTATCTTAACAAAATATTATTTTTGAACAAAATTAATTAATTAAGTTTAGTACTTCCTTGTGAATAAATCTTTAGTTAAAAGAGTGAGAAAGATAATCCAATCCCAATTCGAGAAACAGAGTAAGCAAACGACAATTCACGAGTTGTTCCGACATCGAACGATGTGCTATATATAGCAACGTTAAAACAGCAGTCTCTATAGAGATATCACGGCCAATCAACATCGATCTACTTAGTTCGCTATTGGTCGAAATGGCAGGCTTGCTATGGCCACCTTTAAATAAGATTATGTTTAGCAGGTTGACAGGTTAACGCAATTTGTCATACTCAATCGGTAAAGCAGATTATCGCCCAACTGTATACGTCACACACATCCTTAGGGTGTGTTAGACTTGAGATTATACAACTTGAGTTTTTTATTAAATAATGAATATCTCGAAAATTATGCGCTATTGTACTACATGCTACTCGTATACCACAGCCACAGCTTAAGGTCATCTGGAAGTGGATTAAGTTTTTAATCGCTAAGTCTGTGAGTCAGTCAAAAAATGCCAGTTTTAAACGTTAATAATATCAATAACTGTTTGAGCTACATCCATGAATTTTTGTTCTAGACAAGATTGGGACTTAAATAAATGTACATGTATATTGCTATAGCTTGAATAAATGTATCAATATTAAATAGGTTTCGATCTGTGAAGAGGTCATAGTTCGGAATGTTTCATGTAAATAAATATACACACGGCTGCGTCGCCAGTTTGTTTCGAACTTAGTTGGACTCGCTGCCGCGTGTCTATATATTCAACATAATGGAGAGAGAGAGAGAGAGACATTTATTTACACATATTCGATACACAGAAAAAACACGTTAGGAAGAAATAATAATTAAAAAACATCGAATAGTATAAATTGGGGCCCACTCAGCATAATGTTGCGGCAAGCCACAACGCTGTTTTTCAGTGGGACATAATGGCGCTAAAACTTACCTAGCTAAACTAATAAGTAACTTCTCAATTGGTTTCCTATAGCATTTACCGAGCACTTCGCTCTCTCCGTTGGTATAGAAGTTCGATTCCCAGTACTCTATGAGTGTGACCAGTTTGTCACCAACTATAATTATGTCCGGTTTTGTTTCTTCTAGTGTATGTATGTATTTCTTCAGCGTTATTGGTTTGGTGTCCTGTAAAAATAATATGAAGATAAGTGACATTAAACCAGATAACTCACGTCTTAAATCGATTTCAGCTCGATATGTTTCGGGATTTGTAGCCCTTCCTCCCGGAGCATACGCCATGGCGGCTGCTGCAACATGCGCACTGCGCGACACCGCTCTGCTCGCGCGACTACCTGACGAAACTAATACCGGCACAAAACTACCCACGTTTTCATCGCCATTTTTATACTACCGTCAAATGTAGGGTAGCACACAGCACTAACAACATCTCAAAAGACGTCGAGCTAAACTCGATCTAAGATGAAAGAGGAAATGATCACCTACCTTGACTAGGTATTTTACAATGGCATACAAGCAACTGATAGCTGACTGCGTTCTATTGACGTTACTGTCAAAATTCAGCCCCGTCCAAATCTCTTTACAGCTCAACGCTTCGGCCACATTATCAACTGTCAAAACTATGACACTGTCCACAACAACGTCATCTGTAACTGTCACGTTGGCCCTAAACGATACATCCGTATTAACAGGACTTTCAACCAACTTTTTGTTCTTAATCAAAAACGTCAAATACTGCAGCGAGATCACAGAAAATATGGCAATACTCTTAGCTAAAGAAGAAGGAAGTATAGTTTCTAAACACTTCTCGAGCAAATCACAATCTGTATCGTCAATAAGTTTCAAAGTCCTTTGCACTGAATCCAAGAAACCTTTCAAAATTGTTTGGATGGTTAGGAATTCTTGATAGAACAATTTATCTTGAAACACTTGGTGGCACCTCCTTGTGTATTTATCTATAGTTTGTTCCACAGTAAGATTGAAGTTTTCTGATTGACTCAGCGGTCTATTTTGTTTAGGGAATAATCTAATTATTTCCGTCAAACTCTTATGCAGACTCGTTACAGCCACTTCGTACAACTCAGAGACAGGAGGCGGTACCAATTCAGTATCATCATCAGACAATTCTAGATTCCCAAATTTTTCTCTCTCATCAACTGGTATGAAAAATTGTGATTTCGATTCTTTGTCTTTGTTTTTGAAGACCTGAAGACTGTTAACCACATTCAATTTATTGCTGTCCATGGAATACGTCATTTCTTCGTGTAACTTGATCATCTCTTTCTGCTCTCTTATATTGTCTTTCTCTAGTTCTTTGATTTCACAAATAGAAACTACGTTTAGGAATTCTCTTAGATAATTATCACAGGCGACTTTGAAGAAGGAGCTTAGTATTTTCCTGTCAAATTCAGGACATGACATGACATTAGTAAGTTCTTCTTTAGACAGGTTCATGAGTAGATTGGCGAGCTCTTTCTGCTTTGGTACTTTGGGCAACGTACAGTTGGTCTGACAACATCTGAAATTTGGTGGAATAATTAAACTTGTATTGATTTCTGGTATTATACGTAACACACTGGAAAAAACTGTATTATACAGAGTTGAATCTATGCCTAAATCATCTTAATTGATGGCAGATTTGAAAGAAATAAAGTTAATAATGAAAATTATAAAAAAAGTTACAAAATTAAAAAAACGGCCGTATCATTGTATACACTAATGATAACAGAAGCGATTTTCTGAAAGTCTCATTTCAAAAGTAATATTAAGTAACAAAAAACACAGAACTGATAGTGAGTGGATCTGAACGTGTCTTAATTTCGGCAAATGTGTTGCCAGTAATTAGTATTATTATGTTTATTTCGTCAGGTACATTATCAGAGAATATTTTTTCTTTTGCCAGTCAAATAAAAAATTACAACGATGAATCGCGTCTAAGTTCGGGACTTACTAGCCGTAAGTGTACTTACGTGTACTTAGGCTTATAAAGATGTTATTTTAAAAACTGACCTGTTTTTAATCTGGTTGACAAGCCACTGGTCGTCCACGTTGGTCGTAGTGATGTACTGGGGGTTGACGGCGCGATCCTGGGACAGGTCTAGGGGGGACAGATCGAACACCGACGACGCTAGGGCGTTCAGTTCCATCACTAGCGCGGGGTATCTGGATACGGGATAAATTAATTAAATCCCGCTAATATTATAAGTGCGAAAGTTTGGTCTGTTTGCTACCTCTTCGTCTAAACCGCTGAGCCGATTTAGGTGAAATTTGGTGTACAGATATTTTGAATCCCGGGGAAGGACATAGGATGTTATCTCGGAAAATTACTTAGTTCCCGCGGGATAGCAATAAACGAATACGCGGACGGAGTCGCGGGCAACAGCTAGTCATCTATAAAAATGCCGTGGTAGTCGGTTTGGTTACAAACTTATTTTGAAAATATGGTTACAAGCTACTAAGCGTTTGTAATCATCTTATTCTTTTAGTTTACCAGCACTTTCAGATATCATTGCCTTGGCATTGGATGGATTTTCCACTAAAACTGGTGAATGGATGCCTGAATCGAAAAATGGTCTTAGCAAACCTACGTTTTCAAAAGACGAGAAATAAGTTATTCTTACTTTATGTGTAGGGGAGTCAGCGTATTTTTTTTTCTTTCCAGAATGGCATTTTACCACTTAGTCCGTGTGAGTAATATATTTAAGCATGCAAAATTATAGTTTTTTAGAACTAACAGTCTCTTAGCTAAGCCACGCACGGACGTACATAGACGGACGGACAGGCAAAACATCATTTCATCATCATCCTAAAAGAGAGTAGGTACGTACCGAACGTGAACCTTCTCCCTTTGCAGCATCTCCAACGCTACTTGCACATCTTCTTTGGTAAGTTGCACGTTGATACTCTCCACTGGCATGTCTCTTAATATTCTGCACCGTTCGATGGCTAACTTTGCAAAACTGTGAACAATATTATTGTTTTTTTTACTTCCGTTTTGTATTTATGTTTTGTACAATAAAGTGAGTGAGACACAGACGGTTCTGGCAGAAAATCAGCGCTGCAGGCTTTAGCAGGAACACTTCTAGAATTGTGTATTTTCATGATTGTAATTTTTGTTTTATTTGTGTGTAATTGTGTAACCTGTTACATTTGTGTGTCGTCTGTGAAAGTGGATAAATGTCTTCTTTGTTTCTTGTTTCGTTTTTACAGACTTGAATATAAAAGACGCTGAGCGAAAAATTATTCGCTAACTAAGTTGATAATAACTGTTTCAAGAGTACATTGGAAAATTTCGCTGTGTACGCTATAGCTGAGCTTGGTGCATATTAAGATTAGACTCTAGGTACAGTGGGAGTGTAGGAAAACCTTCGTCAGTTATTACATTGATTTCTTTATACAGTCATAGACTCTTAGTACGTTTTGAAACCAAAGCACTAAGTAGACAAGGGCATAATAAATTATACTTACTTGACATGATAATAAGGGTCAAAATAGTATACACCTCTAACATACATCTAGTTTCATATCAATACCAAAACCTTTTTAATAAACAGCGTCGTAAAAGTTTGAATCAATTAATGTTCTATTTAGTTGGCAGTGTTTGTCAGTGCCAAGGTGTAGTGGTAGGGTTGCTATGGTCACCTTTAAACAAGATTATGTTTAGCAGGTTGACAGTTTGATTCAGTATGTCATACTCAATTGGTAAAGCAGATTATCGCTCATACTGAGCAAATGAAAATAGATCTTAAGGTGACGAACCTTTTTTTTACTCCGACTGTACGTAGCTGTATATTTTTTGTTTTCTTTGTGTATTCTATTTACGGTATATCTAACAAAAACAAAATTGTGAAGAAATTGAGTACAGTCGCTATCAGATTTATCGGAGCTGCCAAGGTGATCAAAAATATCGGAACATGAACTCTTATACCTAATTAATAGAGCGCATGTGCCGGTATTTTTGACCACCTTATATCTAAAGGCGACTGTACGATGGAACTGCAAAATGTTACATCCAAAGGCATCCCCCGCTTCTCTCATTCTCTGAGTTTTTATTATTTAGCAATTGTCTATGTCCCACTGCTGGGCAAAGGTCTCTCCCTCGTATTTCCAAGTTCCCCTGTCGGCAGCTAAGCGTTGGCAGTGGCTTAACAAAAAATATTCACTGCACGCTACTTAAGACATTTAAAAAAACACTCACCGGACTGCAACAGCCGGTTCCAACTTGCCAATAATCCGGCAGATAAGGAACACCAAAGCACCAGACTGACCCTCATGGCAGAGAGACAGTATCTTGTAAATGTTCAGAGCGAATTCGTCCTGAAACAACATTATAGCTTTTAGATTAAAGGGAATTATCGGGGACCAATTCTCAAGAAATGTTCCCAAGTCAGCCATTTACGTGCAATATCACTTAAAAGAACTTGAATTACCCCCTCCTTATTAACCCCCGAAGCAAAAAGAGGGGTGTTATAAGCTTGACCGCTATGTATGTCAGTGTGTCTGTCTGTCTGTGGCACCATCTTAAACGGGTGGACCAATTTGAATAAGGTTTTTTTATTTGAAAGCAGGTTTTCTCGCGATGGTTCTTAGACATGTTCTACGACGCGTAGGGCTGTGTTGCACAATACGACACGGTGACCGTCTAAAATGGTCTCGCCGGAAGACCAGCGCTGGCTCCACCAAAGGAGTCCGCATTTTATGCTGAGGCGGGACCATTTCGGGCGCATATACATATATACGTATTTTTTATTTTTAAATATTTTTGGATTTTATAATCTCATTTTATTTTATTTCACTTTATTATTATTTATATGTGTGTGTCCCGAATAAATCTTTTCATTTTCATTTTCATTGTTTTATCAAAATCAGTAAGCTGTTTTCGAGATATTGAACTTTGAAGTGACAAGTCCGGTTTCCAACTTTTCGTTGGTTAGGTTATATTAGTACCTGCAGACAACCCTGGCACCTGGCCGCCACGGCTTGCAGTAACAACCCTGAAGCGCCTGCGTTCTCCTGCACTTTGGCAACCAAGCTCTGCACTATATCCTCCGAGTACTGATTCGCTAATATATGAATCCGGTTCACCAACAACCAGGTCAGGTGGACCGCTTCTGAGAGACCGTTCTCTACCTGAAATAGAAATATGCAATTGAAATGAAACCCGCATTCCAGATGCCGTGGCATTATGCTGAATGGGGACTTGTTTAGCGTCATGTCGTATGTCTTGTTTTTTTTCTATGATTGTTTTTACGGCGTTAAATGAATGTATTTTTTTTCTTTCCTTCTTTCTGTCAGATGTGGCCCCAGAATTGTTCAAAAAAGGATCGTCACGCAAGCTAAAAAGCTTCGCTCCCGCCTTAGCCTTCTAAACTGTGTCGATTTTGCCCTGCCTCATCTAAATTCGCTTACGTAATAAAATTATGCGAATTCATTCTAAGACAATTAAAATAATTAATAATGCTATTCATATTTGGATCATACGTATTCAGTGTTATGCCAAATCTATGATACGAATTCTTATTGTGACAATTAATGTTATGCGAAAATTAAATAGGGGTCAATCACGGTCAGTTTTACGTTAGTAAAAGAACCCGGTTTAATCTTCGCACAAGATCCCTGTTCCGAGCTGCTGTGTCAAAGATAAGATAAGCATAGCTAAACCTAAGGTCCTAACATACACATAAGTATATAATAATTTAAATATAAGTCATCATTACTAAGCGCTTACGCCTAAACTGCATGCTGTGTTTGCCTGTAATAAGGTATTTGACAACTCCTGATTTTGCCATATCTTAATATTATTATGAAAATATGGATAAACAGATAGTGTTTAGCGAAGAGAACATTTAAATCGGTTGAAAATTGGATTTATAGTGATTTTTTTGAAAAATCTATATACCTGTCTCTTTCTCAAACGCTTTTCTCTATGCAGCAAGCTTAAAAATTGTTTTTCTATTCGATAACAGGCATTGTGTAGTTTTAATTTATAAAACATATACAAAATAGTCAAATACCGTATTGGGTAAATAATCTACCAATTTCTACCTATGTTTGTACTGCATGTTTTACGGTATGTTACCTGTTGGCAAACCTAAATATATAAATAAATAAAGTAGCACTAATAAGAGCCGACCTCCGGTAGGAGATGGTACTTCAAGATCAGTGTTAGGGTCTGTTTCACCACTCGTCGACTAACTTTAAGTGTCAGATAAAAGTAATGCCGTCCTTGTTTATTCGGACAAAACAAACAGAGACGGCATCACAGATAACCGTCACGTAAAGTTAGTCGACAGGTGGTGAAACAGGTTCTTATACTCACGAAGTATTCGCAATAAGCAACGACGCAGGCTGTTTGTAGCGCGCAGGCCGGCGAGGGGCGCGAGTCGCCGCTGCCCAGAGGCAAGTCGCGGGCGAAGCCAAGCAGCTTCTGCCAGTATTTGTGCGACAAGAAGTTTAACCTGCGATGGAATAATTGGAAAGCCCAGTTTAGACCTGCAAGAACGTGCAAGTTGCATTACATGGCGGCACTCGATTGAGCACTACAGACTCGTTGGCTTTACGGCGTCGCAATGTAAAGCCACTTGCGCGATTTTTCTTGCAAGTCTACAGTCTGTTCGAGAATTATTCAATGGTGTGTGTGAAGTTCCCAATCTGCATTAGGCCCGCTTGGGAACTACGACTTTTCCATTCTCAGAGGAAGCCTGTGCCCAGCACAGCAGTGCTGCTGTGGGAAGTGCAAAAGCCGGGATGAGTGAGTGAGAAAGAATTATAGTTTTAACGTTAAAAACACGCTTTAATGATAACTGAGCTTAGCACGGCTACTACGAAACTCGAAACTCGAAGTTCATATCGTACCGTCCCTCTCGCTCTCGCGTTAAACAGTATAGTGTCAGAGGGACCGCCCGACACGAACTTAGAGTTTCGAGTTTCGTAGTAGCCCTGCAGACCATGTATATTTTAGTCAAAATAGTAAAGGTTACAGCTTATTAAGCAGCATTCATATTTATCTGTCGTGTTGCGTTGTAATGCTCTCCGTCTCTCTCTCTCCCTCTCTCTATAGCTTTGATGCGACACAACACAAACCGTCACAATACAGGTTACTGCATTAGATAAATGTGAACGAAACCATATAAACTAGTCCTTCCTTCTTTCTGTGAAAGAGGTTGCCTGGAAAAGATCGCTCTCAAGCGATGAGGCCGCCTATTGCTTACCTTTACTTGCTAATTTTTTTCTGTGTATCTGTTTTCTGTATCGCTTACTATTTCTGGTGTACAATAAAGAGTCTTTGTATTGTATAAAATGTATGAAACCAATACCGTTTTGATGCATCACGACACAACACGACAGCTACATGTTAATGCGACTTTAAAGCCACCCGACAGGCACCGCCTCGCCCCGAGCGGTTAGTTTTCTTTATATAGATTTGTATGGGCATGCGCTCACTACATCAACTCCGTAGCGTCACCGGATCACCTCACTCGTGAAGTTCCCACGCGCGGTCGGCGAGTGGACCACACGATGATAGCTCACTCCAAATCCAAATCATTAATTCAGTAAATAGGCCGCAATGGGCACTTTTACACGTCATTTTTTAAACTAACAGCGCTTGCGGAAAGACCATCATCGCCAAGAAGAATGCGCCGCAAGAAACTTGGCAGAAAGTCATTTTTTCAACATAAATAATTACAAATAATACTTAAAACTTACAGTATACAATTAAATAAAAAAAATACAAAAAGTAATAATAATAATAATAATACAGGAATGTATGGGGTCCCTTAGTTACAAAACTAAACACTAACTACATTCAGTGGAAGTGTAGACTGCTTCGACCGACATAAATAAAAATAAAAAAAAACTGAAATTTACATTTCAGGTGAAGTAACCATTAAGCTTTTGGATTCCGAAGGCAAACTCACGTCTGCCGCCCCCAAAGTTAGCACACTGCCCGCCCCCTTGTGATGCGGCGCTCTCCACCCACCCTTCATAGTAGATAACTTGGCAATTAGCGGACCACGCGAGGTCCACTCGTGGACCAACTGACATGAGTTATTAGTTTATTAGCAGACATTCATACAGTAGTAGTAGTAGTAAAAAACATTTTTGTTACTCTCACTGTTATTGTTAAAGGAAATGATGCCAAAAGTGTTCACAGCTTAACTCTACCCTATTTTGTGTATCCCTAAAATATACATTTTATTTAAAAAAATAACTAACCTTATAAGTAAATGCGACCAATGTACAGTCAGCAACGGCGTCCTATGCGCTGCCCGTAAGCATATCAGGTTGAGGAGATCCAAGGGGATATTCTCTTCGGGACTGTACAAGCCCGTGTTTAAACCACTTTGCTCGTTGTGAAGGATGCTTTGAGCCGTCTTCGCTGTTAGAGGGAAGAGGCAGCCAGCTGGAAGAAGATGAAAAACTGTTTTGAACGATACTTTACTTTATTGACCGACAGGTGTCGCTGTACTTGAATGAAATAATAAATAACCAACAAAAAGTTGGAAAACCCGCGACTTTATCACTTCAAAGTTTCTCAAAAACGGCTAAACCGATTTTGATGAAACATGTCTAAGAACCATCGCAAGATTTTAAATAAAAAAACCGCATTCATATCAGTCCACCCGTTTAAGAGCTATGGTGCCACAGACAGACGCACAGATAGACACACATAGCGGTCAAACTTATAACACCCCTCTTTTTGCGTCGGGGGTTCAAGCGCCTAGGTCACGTTTGAACATTAGCATGCGTTCGGTCAATTCCAGGATAGGCAGTTGGTATACTACGTTTTTTTTTTTCATTAGAAAGACGATAAGCGGTCTTGATTGAAAAACACTTTTGAAAAATAAGTTACAGAAAATATGTAACAATGGGGAATGTCTGAAAAATTTAGAATCCTTTCTAATTAACAGAAGAAAATATCAGATTTTTAAGTAGCATCAATTAATTTAAAAAAATGAAAGAGTTTTGTTTACAGCCAAATTACGACAGTCCGGTCGGTCACGGGTTGTGCCATAATCCAGAATAAAAAAAAATAAAAAAGAATTCATGTGTCTTTGACTAGATCGTTTTGACAGGTGACACTCTTTACCGGGCCGAATAATACTGACTCGGAAATACCGACCCTGTTTTTCATGTACACGCCCATAGAAACTGACGTGAGCTTCTATGGGTCGGTATTATCCGGGCCGGTCTGGGCTATGGAACAACCCGCAACCGACCGGACTATCGTAATTTGTCGGTAAAGAAAACTCTTTCATTTTTTTAAATTAATTGATGCTACTTAAAAATCTGATATTTTTTCTGTTAATTATAAAGGTTATTCCTATCGATAAAAAAAGTTTCAAGAGTTTCTAAAATTTTTATCCAATCCCCATTGTATAAACTGTACTTTTCATAAGTAATAAAAAAGCCTCAGATGTTTTTTTTAATTGCTGTTCGCTACTTGAGAACAAAACCGTCACTAAACAAAATTTGTCCCCTCTCAAAAATGACACTACAACCACACGGCGGCCACGCCGTACAAAATATGCGTTCTTGAATCTACATAGGCACGACGACGTCTGCACACGCGTCAATGTGTGCGTAAGATACACAGGGCTGACTATCGCGAATCCCTAGTACTATAAGTACGACACGACCAATGACATTTAAAGGTACTTATAATATGTAGGTATGGCTTAGATATGTGCAAATATATGTAATCGTTAATCTTACTTATTTATTTAAACCTACTTAAAATTTGTATTTAAGCATTATTATTTTAATTACAATAGATATACGACTACAAACTTTAACGAATTATTCGGTAGGTAGTTATTTCATGTATTAATCGCCATAACTTCAGAAATCATTATTAAGGAAGTAGGTAGTGTACCGTTACCATTTCGCAAAATTATTGCTCCCGCACTTAGTGCCGTACGGCCGACACACATCGCGTTGCGCACCCGACTGCTTTCCTGCGGTTTTCCTGCAATATGCGCTTGAGGGGTGGGGTAACTCGAACTGGTGCGGGGCGGAGCGTGGCCATTCTGTACGTGAGTACTATTATATATTCTGTGCTATAACATAAACGCATAACTGACATTTTCGTTAGTGGCGGTTTTGTTGTCAAGTAGCGTTATGGGGAAAACGAGCAGACGGCCTACCTAGATTATGTATTTTTAAATAGATGTTGTTGTACTTAGTGCTCTTTTGAACATCATGCAAAATATAAAAGTAGGTATAAAGAAGTACTCACGCGTCAAATGCAGCATGTGCTTCACTTGCACAATGATATTAACACACACAGAATACAGCAACCCATTCTGGCTTTTATCTTCACTATCATTATAGTCCAAAATGGTATCATGACAGTTGTCCACCTCGGTGATGGCAAACGTCAAAGTTTTGAACAAAAACCTGACCAAAATGACATCTGGTGACAAATTAGCACAATTCTCATTGATATTTTGGACGTTCAATGGATCAACATCTGGCTTCACGTTAAAGAATATCGACTGCGGCGAAACGTAGGATGATTTGAGGTAGTTGATTGAGAGAAGTATTTCGCTCTCCGGTATTAGAACAAGCACTTTGCGGAGTAGCACCATTACTATAGTGAGGTAGCGGAGTCTTAGCTTCGGTGGGGTCGTAGCCTGGAATAAAACTTTAGATTAATAAATATTCTAGAGTTTTACTTTCAAAGCAAATTCGTCAGCGGATTCAGCGCTGCGATCGAAAGACAGCCGAAGCTCGGTAATCAGTAGGTAATAATCGTTTTAAACTCCTGAGGTCCACGATATAAGTATAAAAAAAAATAAGTAATTTGAATCTAATTGTTTGGGGAATAAAGTCGAACAAACATTGGAACCTAAATTGAAAATACAAACTGAAATATAGATGCACAGAAAAACCAGAAAAATAAGACCAGCACTGGGAATCGAGACCAGGTCCTAGGCATTCCGTGCCGTGTGCTATACCGCTACACAACTGCTGGACATTTTAAATTTTTACTTTGTTACATTGTCATAGGTCCATAATTCCCTTGAGCTTAATGTGTACAGTCAAGGTTATAAATATATGTACGTTAATAAGGCGTTTTCGCCACTAATAATAAGGTTGGTCTTTATATATATTTTGGCTAGATGGCTCACACACACACACAAACTCACCAAATCAGGCGGCGCTTTGAACAATATCCTCAACAGTATCTCCACCCTACTCTGTTCCAAGAGCACGTCTTTATACACAGAATCCAACAGCCTCTCCAAGCTGGAGACAGCTCGTCGCGAGCACAGTTCAGTGGAGGCCTGGGCCAGCAGATTGAGGAGAGTGTCGCTCGCCAGCTCGGACCAGCGGTAGTAGCTCTCAGGGGTGCCACGGGAAAGACAGAGCAAGCAGGATACTAGCTCAAGCACCTGTAATAAAATATATGGTCGTAATATTGACATGCCTTAAGGACTACACACCGTATTATGCCAAAACTGTAATAGGAACGTGCCAGGAATTTTTTGCCGTGATCAAATGTACCATCAGAATAATGCGTTTGTTTTTGAATAAAAGTGACAGACATTAAATGTTTGTTTTGGTGTCTTAGTCTAACATCTGGTAGCATTGTAAACAGTTGTTGCTCTGAGGATGCTCTGGTTGAGTTCGAAACGCGATTCTCAGCCTATCCAAGAGACCAACAGTCAAGGACCACGTCTCCCTTATTATAATCTAAAGTCACCTTATGCTGATGCATGGTTTTCTGGAGCATGTAGAACAGGACTTCCCGCGTGGCTTGAGCTTCTTGCTGCTGCTGACGCCCTAGTACACTGCTACCTAGGAAATGATCAAAAACCACATATTGCATGAATTAAACTTATGTCTTAAATCGTGTATTGCTCATGAAAAACCTACTCGACGGCTACTGCATAAAACTCAAGTCATATTAAAATAAAACTCCGTTAAGCTCCACATGTTTTGTCATATTATTAGTGTTGTGTGGGTTACGTAGCATACCATCTAAAATCAAATGCCATAAGTTCGTTTTTCATACGATCAAAATATACTATACGGTCAAATTGCATAACGTACGATAATGATAACTGTTTCTGGGCGGTCTGCCCTTCGGGCATCTGAAGATACCTAATGAACCTAACCTACCTATTAATGTGTAATAATGTGGACACTAAGGGGTAACGATTTGTTAGAATAATGATTTCGAAAATAAGAATTTCGAATAACAAATATTATTTATTTAGGCTTTCGAAATTTTAGACGAATGTGTATCAAGTTTATGACAAATAATATTATTCATATTGTACTTTGATATTATATTCTTTCGACCAGTCGTGTTGTATGTATTTCGAACGTTATAAATTACGAACGTTACTCATTTAGGCTTTTGACATGCTAGACGTATGTGTATCAAGCTTATGACATTTGATTTTAGATGTTATGGCACGTAACCGCTGTGTGCTACCCTACATTTGACGGTAATAAAAAAATGACGATGAAAACGTGGGTAGGTTGTGTGCCGGTATTAGTTTCGTGTTTCGTCGAGTAGTCGCGCGAGCGGAGCGGTGGCGCGCAGCGCGCGTGTTACTCCGGCCGCCGAAACGCGCTAGAGGAAGGGCTACGAATTTGTCCGAAACGTGTCGAGCTAAACTCGATTGAAGACGCGAGTTATCCGGATTTATTTCATTAAATACGAGTGAGTCCCACAATACAATACAATACAATACAAATATTCTTTATTGCACACCATAAAGCAGTAAAAATACTTATAATATAAACGTACTTAGATCACGGTAGACAATAGGCGGTCTTATCGCTTAAAGCGATCTCTCCAGACAACCATTTGGGTACAAGAAATTATATATGTTACAAAAATAGGTGGCGGAAACAGAAACAGAAAATAAAAACAAACAAAAAATCAATAACATTAAAATAAATACAAATGAAACAACTATATAAATACATACATGCAATACTATACAATACATAAACCACTAACATAAAACAGCAATATAAATACAATACAATACAACACACAATACAATAATTACAATAGTTTCATGTTCAAAAACCGCATACCTAAATTTCTAAAGTTCTTAAATCTCCATTTAATTAAACACAACCATTTCATGAAACGGTCAGCCACATCAAAAAACGATCAATTCTAATATCTGGGCACAATAAAATAAATATTACTAAGTATTACCTCCCATATTGCTGAATACTTTGACCGCAACGGGCTCCAAACCAGCTATGCATTCCAAGTGGGCCCCCGAAGCCATAAGTCCGTCGCACAGTTGTATAAGCTGCAATACGAATTATTATAATATTTATCAATTGGTGTCAAATGTATCGTGGTTATACACACACACACACACAAAAACATCACGCCTGTATTCCCAAATGGGGTAGGCAGAGCACACGAAACGTTACCGCTTCGGAGCCACTTTTAGCAATTTTAGGTTTTAAGTTTGACAAAAACGGTACAATAGTGACAGGTTGCTAGCCTGCCTACGGTATACCTTAACCTATATCCTCAGTCGCCTCTTACGACATCCACGGAAGAAATGGAAAGGTGTAATTCTAACCCGACACCACACGGGTATTTATTTATTTATCATTTACATCGATTAACATGAGCTGCACGAATGGATTGAACGCACGAACTTAGACATTTGTGTAGGCAACTGACTGATGCATGCCATTTTCATATTTGTGTGAAGCGTATTCAAATAGATAACACAAACACAGTATAACAAGTTTTCCCTACAGTAGGCCGACGCCTTTGAAGTTGAGCGATACCGCAGCGTGTATAGGTATTTACGCAAGTAAGGAAGGGTTGTCACAAATTTAAAATTTGAATGGTAGATGTATTTTACGAATATTGGTATTGCGAAATTATATAAAACAAATGAATTAGGGGTGGCATACTTATTAGGTGTAAGAAGTATTAAAATTTTACTATTTTTGAAATAAAAACTTATTTTTCTACTAAATATACTTTCATAGATTAGTAACCGACAAACACTTTCGGTTTCTAGACTTAACGTACTTAAAGTTCTGTTATTGAATTTAATTAAATAAAAATAAATAAATATATATTATATAAATAGATGAAATCTTAGTTCCTTATTCATGCGAGATGAAGATTTGCACGCACTCACAGTACATGTCGTATGCACCATAATACATTTTATTATAAATTGAAATGTCAATAAAACACGATAGCCCTAGAACACTTGTCCCAAGCTACTAAGAACGGCGAAGTATGCAGCTAGGATCCTCCCACCCGCGTCTCACCCCTCACGCCCCGCACGATTGCTCTGTCTAGACGTCTCCGTCGGATTACTGTAGGGAAACTTGTTATACTGCGACACAGACATATTTTCATTTACTTATTCAATGCATTCGTCCCAGCTCTTGTAAATCGATCCGTACCTACTTGCAACACACCAAGAATTCTCCAATATATGGGACAGGAAACTGATAGGGATTGAAAAGTTGTAGAACTACCAATTTATTACTATAGTTATTTACCTTTGGAATGTCAATTATTTGTTTCGTATGATGTTTAGAAGAAGACAGATGCACCAAAAACATAAGAATACTGTTAACGAGATCGCAGCAATTTCTGCAACAAAACAGACATAATTTAAATATGTAGAAATATTTGATGCTTAAAAAATAAGCTAATGAACTAAATTAATTTCTTTGCTCACCCGCGATCTTTTTTTTTCATTTTAGTGCATTGATATGGACCTCCGCAAAGTAACGTCTGATTCAATAAATTATTTTTTCACACCTCTCCTTCAGAAAAGTAACTTTTCCTCCCTGACGAGAGGGAGCAAAGTGCAACTTTTCTGTTCAAGGCTTTTCTAAGTGTTTTATTGCAAATGGCATTTTTTTGAAATTGATAATTGTAAAGCTAGCCATTTTCTATGATGGTTGTTCTTTAATAATATTTAGGTTTTTTTTTTTCAAGTTTCTGAATGCTCGTGTGAAAAGTTGTATGAGCCACTCGGGAGCAAAATTATTTTCATCTTGGGCGTTAACACTTGAATCCCTCATTACGCTCAGGATTCTACTTAAGAATCCCTCGCTACGCTCAGAATTCTACTGTAGAATCCTTCGCTACATTCTGATTCGCCCTCGCCGTAAATACACCATTTTGCTCCCTTGTGACACAAATAACTAAAGTTCTGTACTCACGGAATTTCATGCTGTTCCACATACTCCAGCTGCTTGATGAGGAATGCTATGAAGATCTGTTCGCTGTCCAGCATACAGTAGTTCACTCGGAGGGTTAACAGCTGACTCAGCAGGCTGAGCACGCGGCATTGTAGAGGAATGTCGTTCTGCATTGTATAGCTCTGTAACAGGTGAATTTAGTTTAAAAACAGGTTTTATTTAAAAACATTTGTAATAGAAGCTTTTTTGCTATTTTATTTTCTTGACTGTTCTTGCCTTGAACTGAAACAATAACTTTGCTCACCCGCGACCTTATGATAGCTTCGTTTATGCAAGAAATGTGTGTTAATGTAGTACCTCCAGCTCCACATTGTAAGAACACACACATCACACAACCCATCTATCACCACCACCAAACTTATAAATAGTTTTGGTAAAATTCAATATTTCTCTGTCTAGAATGAGAACAAGAATGTACTATAGTTTAAAAATTTAAGTCTGCCTTTATTTCCAATTTAAATCGACGGGTCACTGACTCAACCTTGATGTGTAGCTAAAATACTTTTTTATTTTTATTTGACTGGATGGCAAACGTGCAAGTGGGTCTCCTGATGGTAACAGATCACCACCGCCCATAGACACCTGCAACACCAGGGGGATTGCAGATGCGTTGCCAACCTAGAGGCCTAAGATGGGATACCTCAAGTGCCAGTAATTTCACCGGCTGTCTTACTCTTCACACCGAAACACAACAGTGCAAGCACTGCTGCTTCACGGCAGGATTAGCGACACTTATACAAATTTCGTAAAATTTCATATACGAGGTTAAGCCAGAGACCCGTCGACATTTTGTCATAAATTTTAGGCACTAACCTTTAAAGCCAGTATAACAACCGGCTCAAACAACCTTATATACCTCTCCAACTCCTTCTTATTCGTACTCCACTTCCTATCCATTTTATTCTTCGAAAAATTCTCCATAGCGATCAGCATCTTTCTCTCCTCCGCCATTCTTTCATTCATTGAATCAAACGCCATCTTCTGGCTAGCGTTCGAACTAACGCTGTCTCTTCTAGACTCACTTTCAATAGGACTGAGAGAATTTATCAACATAACGCTTTCATAGAACGAACCCTTCTTTTTTTCCACTGGAGGGTCATCGATGGTCATGAAGTCGCTGTACTCGGTTATCATGTTAGTGCCGAATAAGCATTTTAAGAGCTGTGTGATGCAATACACGGTTGTGTCCGAGCGCAAAGGCATTATGACTTTGAGGTAGTATAAAAGTTCTTCTGTTACAGTGCCAACTTCGCGCTCTGTGCATAACTCGAGTTGTACCGCGAGAGCGTTCAGAGTTGTTGAAAGGAAGTCGTGGAACAAGCTGCTTTTTGGGTCCAGGTTAATCTGTGAATGAGGTACATAATAAAGTTGGTACTCATGGAACGATTGTTTTTAGGGTTGCGGAGTCAAAATGGCAACGGACCTAGCTACGAACATCATGTGTAAAATTTGATCCGGTGATATTTAATTTAAATAACGCATAAAAATAAGAGGAACTCACGTGAAAGTGGTGTGAACGATTGGCAATGAGTTGCGGACACCGTTGAAGATGGAAAACACATTCTGGTGAGCAGTATTTGACAGATATCGGCAAATGCAATTGATGGCAAATCAGTTTCAAGTTTAAAATCACACGCACATCAAGAGAAATTTAAAGTAACAGAAACTTTCGCCCTAAAAAAATACTTAATAACGGGTAAAAGTAATCAGCTGTTCCGACGTATTTTGACAGACATAACTGTCAGTGTGACACTGACATTGCGCATACGTTTGGGAACGAGCGCAGTGCGGCGCGTTTACGAAGATTCTTGTTGTTAATTGCATAAAATTGTGCTTCGAGACCCACGAGTCAATGGTGCTGCCATCTAATTTGTACGGAGTGAACTACTTGATTGGCCTTTGAACTGTGATTGTGAAGTTTATAGGCGAGCTTAAGAACTTTGCTTAGACACGCAATAGTTGTCCCTACTCACCGCGAGATGTCGTCTACTGTTAAAAAAGTTCCATGCGCAGGATGCTTAGACGCTATTCCCAAAGGCAGTTATTTTTTGGAAATGTAGTCAGTGCAAGCAAAAATACGACCTGCTTTGCGCTAATGTACCAGAGCAGCATTTTATCAATATTATGACAACCAGCCAAAAAAATTCCTGGAGATGTCAGCTTTGTAAGAGTAAGGTGCCCAAGTCAGGCAATAGCAACACACCCGTGAGAGCTGTAAGGGAGGAATCAGAGGGCTCTTTGTTCTATTGTGAAGATAAAAATGCTAATGCGTCCCTATCGATGACACTGGGACACGACGAGTCTGTTGAATTTGTGCAAAGTGACAGATCAATGTCTGAAAACGTTACCAAACGACCGAAACGCCCCCTGGAAACCGATTATAAGTACCAGCACAATGATACTATCAATGAGGACACTATATACCTGGATAATATTAGATCAATAATTAGAGAGGAGTTGAAACTCGTTATTAATGAGCGCCTGACCAACATTGTTAGCAATGTGGTCTCTGAGCGAGTTGCGGTAGCGTTGAACTCAACCGTCACCGGGTTCTCGAATAGAGTCTCAGATTTGGAAGGGAGAATCCAGCAGTTAGAAAACCAATTTGCTCGGCATGTATGTTTGCAAACCCCAGAGTCGGACACTCACAAATCTGCTGCAAACGCCTCACCAAAGCGAACAGCTAGGGAGAACCCTAGTAAGATGATTGGCTCAAAACAATCGACTCCAATCGAGACCACGTTACAGGGGAACAAAGTACACCAGGACGACGTGTCTGGAAGTCAAATTGATAACCCTGCTAAGAGCAAGAGCGAACAAAACTCCAAGGACCGTGTCCTTACCGATGGGAGAAGGAAATCCTTCCATAATGTGCGTGTGACGCGCGGTACAGCCGATACTAGCATGACACAACTAGAAGCATCAGAATGGCTTAAGCAAATACATTTGTTTTATGTTAAGGTAGGCACTACCAGCGAACAGGTACGCGCACACTTAAAATCGATCACTGGAGTTGACAATGTTAGAGTAGAGACCCTGAAATCGCGAGGTCATTATGCCTCCTTTAAATTATCCGTGCCCTCTGAAGTATATGATAAAGTCATGGCTTCCGATTGCTGGCCAACAAATGTGTGTGTCAAACCATGGCGTCAGTCATTTCGCAAAAAAAAAGAAACACAGCAATTGTCATAGGGAAATATCCATTATATATCAAAACGTTAGAGGACTAAGAAGTAGAGCTCCCACATTTTATAAAAGTATACTTCAATGTAATTCTGACGTGATAGCACTTACGGAAACTTTTCTTACGAGTTCTGTCTTGGACGCTGAACTATTTCCTCCTGAATACAAAGTGTTTCGGACTGACCGAGCGGCTGATGCTGGATGGGGAGGAGTATTGTTAGCCGTAAAAAATAAGTATAATGCTTATGTTGTAAAAGATATAGATAATATGTTAGACTATATGGAAATTGTGTTTGTTGTTTTAAGTGTAAAAGGAACTAAGATTCTTATGTGTGTTGTGTATTTGCCGCCAAGCTATAGCGATGAACAGTATTTAAATGTGTTAGCTTGCATAGAGAACGCTGTTTGTAAATTTCCCGATTATGATGTAATTATTTTCGGTGATTTCAATTTAAACTCATTTAGCAGTTATGTTAAAAGTCAATTTGAAGGTTTTTTAGACTTCTGCGAAATTAATCAATATAATTCAATCAAAAATGCATACGGGGGCATCCTGGATCTTGTGCTTTCAGGACTCAGTCGGGATGAGATAGAAGTTACAGGCGATGTCGAACCATTGGTCCCTATAGACCTGTACCATCCACCGCTTGAGGTGAAGTTATTAATTCATACCCGTGATAGTTTTCCGTCGTACGGTGAATCTAAATTGCCTTGTATTAATGATGGTGAACCTGCGTGGAATTTTCGTAGGGCTGACTTTCCTTCATTGTACGCATCGATAGCTTCTATCGACTGGACTGGTATATTTGAACTGACGGATGTTGACCAGGCGGTAGAGAAGTTTTATGAGAAATTGAATACGGCTATCAGTCTCTTCGTTCCGCAAAAAAGCGACCTAATTCTAATAGTCGTTATAAATATCCTACATGGTATTCAAAAGAGTTAATATATTATATTAAACTAAAATATTTCAATCTGAAAAAGTTTAAATATTCGGGTTCAAAATTGGATCAAGATTCGTTCAAACACTATAGGACTCTCGTTAAAAACCTTATTGAGCGTGATTACAATCAATACCTGTTAGACATCGAGCGTGACATCAGTCTGAGCCCCGCTAAGTTCTGGGGTTTCGTAAGATCAAAAAAGAATCGTCTTGGTCAGCAGATGCAGTTTCAGTACAAAGGCAAGGTAATTGCGGGACAGGAAGCCGTTGATGCGTTTGCCGAATATTTTGCGTCCGTTTTCCATAATGAGATACCTGAACTTGACCCAGAAGCTGCTACTCAGACAGCAACTAATCAGAATATGCGGAATGAATCGCTGAGAGTCGAAATTCCACACATTACTCTCTCAGAGCTGCGTACAGCTGTAAAGAACCTTAAAGCTTCGTCCGCTAGTGGTCCAGACAATATTCCCCCTTTCTTGGCTAAAGATTGCATGGCGGTACTCGAAGAGCCATTACTCTATATTTTTAATCTTTCACTAAAGCTGGAGATATATCCTGCCAAATGGAAAGTTTCAAGAGTAACACCAATTCCCAAAGATACAAAATCAAATGACGTACTTACCCACAGACCAATAGCAATTCTATCAGTTTTTGGCAAACTCTTTGAAAGTGTTTTAAATACTTGCATTATTAAGCAAATGGGCAATAGGTTAAATGATGCCCAGCATGGGTTCCGTAGCGCTAGATCAACTGCCACTAATCATGTGTGCTTTTTTGACTATTCGTTGGAACATATGGACACGCACCGTCAAGTGGACGTCGTATATTTTGATTTTAAAAAGGCCTTTGACCTGGTGGACAATGACGTACTGCTGCATAAATTTTCAGCTTTTGGATTTACTCCAAAACTACTTTCCTTTTTTGCTAATTACCTTAGAGATCGTCGGCAGTACGTGCAAATGTCTAATTTCCGGTCTAGCGATTATTTCACCCGTTCTGGCGTAAGTCAGGGGAGTAATTTGGGACCAACGCAATTTGTGATAATGGTAGATGATCTCTGCACAAATATTACAGGGGCGCAATCGCTACTGTTCGCGGACGACCTTAAGGTAATGTCACCTATTAACAGCTTATCTGACTGTGAATTACTTCAAAGAGTTGTCGATCAGGTGGCTCAATGGAGTGCAGCGAATAAGTTGCAGCTTAACGTCGCGAAATGCAAAAGCATCACATTTACAAGATCTAGTGATCCCGTGCTGGCGGACTATAGTTTGTCGGGCACAACTCTAGATCGTGTTTCCTCAATCCGAGACCTGGGCCTTGGGCTGGATGGCAGACTGGACATGCGTGATCATGTCGTTAATATTTGTAAGAGTGCCAATAAAATGCTCGGCTTCATAATAAGAACAGCTTCTGAATTCAGAAATGTTAAAGTAGCTATACTCCTGTATAATGCGTACGTAAGAAGCAAACTGGAATATAACGCAGTTGTGTGGGATCCCGAGAGAGGAAATATGCTTTAATGTTAGAAA
Source organism: Choristoneura fumiferana (assembly GCF_025370935.1). Classification (NCBI taxonomy): domain Eukaryota; kingdom Metazoa; phylum Arthropoda; class Insecta; order Lepidoptera; family Tortricidae; genus Choristoneura; species Choristoneura fumiferana. The sequence continues at coordinate 12,859,834 of NC_133496.1, read as the reverse complement.
GAGTGCAGCGTAAATTTGCTCGGTTTATCTATAAAAAATATTATGGATATTATCCTTCTCTATATCCATCTTTGTTTGTTGCCGGTATGGTCGGGTTGGAAACGCTGGAATTGAGACGTAAGTTTGCAACGCTCACTCATTACTGTTTACTTTTGCGTCATAAGGTGGACAATCCGATGGTACTAGGCAAATTGCATTTATTTGTGCCAGACAAATATATAAGCGCGGCAACTCGCAAAGGGAGGCGTCCACGCAATCTTTTCACCCTGGTGAACAAAACTAGGACCCTGCAAGCGGGCAATGCACCTACCGCTAGGGCTGTTGCGTTGATAAACGAGTTCCTCGCACAGATCCGGGAGGCCGACGTATTTGCAGATAGCTGGCCAACCCTCCTATGTAAATTCAGCCGCTTTTTAAATAGTCGTAAGCCTCTAGTGTAAGTTTATCTTTATATTTTTCATCTTTATTTTCTAGTTATAAGTTTACTCGCTTGTGGACGTTTTGGTTTTTACTGTAAGTCCACAAGATAATCTTTTTTTATAAATAAATAAATAAATAAATAAATAAAGGCCTCTCCTCTCTTGCTCCACTTCTGCCTATCAAAGGCGAGCTCCCGCCATCCCACATTATAGGCATCTACACGCACATACATTACTACACGCACATTACTACACGTACATTATTATATAACATTATTAAACGGGTCTCCTACATTCAGCATATGAAAATGGATTAATTTCCGTTCTGTATACGTCCTACTACTATTGGGTACAGGATTCTTTCCTGTCGAGTTAACCTAAACATCGTTGCTTAGGAAGTGCTCCCTAACATCAAAGCCGACATGTGCAGAAATCAACCAACCCCAGAAGTCCACGACGTCTCAACTCGTTTCGAATGAACGTAGACAACCAATTGATTAGTCACTCTGTACGTTCCCGCTTCTGCTCTACATCTATGGAAGCGCACTTTTAAAGCATGCGAATCTCTAAAATACGAGTTGAGAGCTCAACTTGCATATGTATACAGTTGAACCAAATACACTTGCATAAACTTTGAACTACGCTATTTAGAAAGAAAGAAACAAAATAATTAATTTATTCGTGGCAAAGTACGAAATCACAAAAACAAATTAAAATTTAAGAAAGTTGTATGTCACGAAATTTATGCTTATCTTTTATGTTTCCATTAGTATAACTTTTTCTTGATCAAAACAAACCAAGATTTAAAAACGCTTAAAGCTTATAATCCTGTATCTTTACTCCCCGTGCTGAGTGCATTTCACATTGCATCAAAATAAGTAACGGCCATGGCCAGTCTCTCTTAAATAATATAATACTCTCGAAAAACATAGTCGCTTAAAAATCTATATGAGTAGGTACTTACTTACTAGGTACCTACTATAGATAAAAAACTTAAGAAGATGACCTGTTGTATGTAGGTATAGCAGTGCACAGAATTGATATAGAACTTATGACCTTTTTCTAATATGGAACGTCGACTTATCTATACGGCCACGCCACGTTACTACTACATCATATGTACAAGAGGTTATTTTCTTAAGTTTTTTACCAATAGTTACTACTAACAGGGCGCACTGACCCGAAGCATGGCGTAGTCTGGTTTTGGCCTTAACATTTTATGTTATTCCTATAAACAACGTGTATGTAAAATCCACACAAACCACAGTTTACTTATCGCTGATAAGATATATTTTTAATTAGACGCCCGTTGAGTACTGATAGCGATAAACGCCGATTTGCTGGTATCACACAACATCTGCAAATTGGCCGCGATGTTGTTCGTCTCGTAATTGGATTTATTGTCTGCTGCAAAAAACTTTATCAAGTTTGGTGGAACAAACGTGGTTCAAAGTGACAAGACAGGTGTTAAAAACATGTAAAGAAAGTTAGTTCCGCCTTTACACCGATGTAAAGCCCCAGAACTTATAGTGTAGGCATTGAAAGTCTAGCTAAAAACTCAGGTATTTATTTTCCCAGCTCAGTCTATAATAAAGCGTTACTTTCAAAACAAAATATATTTCAGTCATAAGAATCGTAATTGAGTAAAATTTATGGATAAAAATAAAACGTGTGAGAGAGACAAGAGAAGCAAAATGGCGACTTTGGGTCTGCTCATAACAAATATAGACCTACTTTTACTATTATTTTTAGTTGAGTGGAAAGTGCTTAGTTTGCATAGGTTCGCAGAAAACGCCTACGCGTGGTGTTTGAAAAATCTATTTATACATGAATTCATAAATCCAATTTATTTGCTTTTTAACGCACTTCAAAGACTCGCATCCAATAACTCGCTATGAACGATCCAATAAATTCAGTCCAATAGCTTTAAATAATTTATCGCTGAGCACTCTGACTACTTTGAACAAATTAACTTTATCCGTCGTTTAATGGAACTGTTAACTGTTAACATCGTTTATATTAATCATAATCATTGTGCAAATATATGCAAATAAACCTGATTCCCCATACTCAAACATGTCAACTTATGATGATACGAGCTTAATTTAATTAATCAAATCAATCAATCAATCGATGTCCTACTACAAATAGGTATTAAGGTCATTTTGTAATACTAACCAATGGATCTTAGTTGTAATGAAATGTCTTTTTTTGATACTTTTTAACTAACAAAAAACGTTCAACTTTTTGTATGTATGTAGTGGCTGTAGCTAGTAGCTGACTGTAGTCAGCATTAAAATTAGCGGATCACTTTTTTACTCTGTCGCATTGACACATGGACAATCTTGCATGGCGTTTAGTACGTGGCTGTAAAACGACAAAGTACGAAAGCGTACAGCTACTTTTGATGCTGAATGTACACATCTAATCTCGGCAGCATATTGCCGCGTATAAAAACAATTTCATTTAATTATATTCTACTTACGTTTAGTTGTTTGTCTAATAAAATTATTTATTCAGATAGCAATACGATGTATCAAATGACAGAATTAAAATTAAATCAAACCGAATTCTTTTTTGTTATTTGAATACCTTCGGATTTAAACTTTTGTATAATTGATATAATTTACACCGCTTGCGTTCTGTGACCAAAGACACCTAAGCAGGTGCGGTCCAAAAAGAAGATGCCCGGGAAAATAATTGGGAGCACTGGAGTTATAAGTCAGGTTTGTGAAATTTATCAGAAACTAATGGAGATTTCTAAGAGTCTTATCGATGCCACCGGTGACCGAAGAGCTGGCAGCCACCTCGCTCAAAGAATTAGCCTAGCGATTCAACGAGGAAATGCTGCCAGCATCTTCGGCACAATGCCGCATGGGCCTTTTAATATAGTTAATTTTTAATTTAGTTTGTAAAATTTAGTATTATTTCTGCGTTTTGATTTATTTCTATCTTAATAAATACTTTACGGTAAAAAAATATAATGGAAAAAAGTGGGAGGACTTTTTCCCCATATTAGTAACCGCTATAGCTTACTATCAAATGTAGGTATAGGTAGTAAGGTGGTGGTAAGATATACTGTAGGTCAAAGTAAATATTTTACAATTATTGGAACGATGGTTTAGGTAATATTAAAGCAAATATAATCTAAATAAATAATCGAAATTTTCATGATTTTCTTGACTCTTTTTTCACACTAAGAAAAGTTTGCTAAAATACGACCGAAATCAGCCATTAAAATGTATCTACTTTTATGTACACATTGTAGATAATATATTGTTATAATATACTACATTACGACGTCAATTTAGTCTTACCTCTGATAAAGCAAGCAAATCTAAATGAAAACGAATATAATTTATACTGACCTTCAAGACATGAAAACAATTTCGTAAAGCAACGATAACCTGATTCAACCCTTGACATCATAATGTTTAACGTTCTGAATCTTCGAGACGTCTGTAATATTCTTTACTACCCATTTACTTTAACGCCTTTCCATACAATCTCATTCAATCCATAAAACAATACTAATAAAGAGTTAACGTTGCGCAAGCAAATCAACATATAATAACATATTAGCTATTTCCGTACAGCATAAAGCAGATTAGGTTTCATAAGGCCTTTATCTTTGTTTTGCGTTTGATAGTTTCGGCATGATGAGCACAGAGGATGTAGCGATTTTGTCTGACCGCTAAATTATAATAAATATGTTTAGGTATATATATGTTAGTCTGGGGCTCGAACTTTAAATGCGCTGTGATTTAAAATAGTATTTTTAACCCCCGATGCAAAAAGAGGGGTGTCATAAGTTTGACCGCTATGTGTGTCTGTATGTCTGTCTGTCTGTATGTGTGTCTGTCTGTGGCACCGTAGCTCTTAAACGGATGGACCGATTTGAATGCGGTTTCTTTTTATTTGAAAGCAGATTTTCTAGCGATGGTTCTTAGACATGTTTATCTTTGAAGTGACAAAGTCGGTTTTCCCAACTTGTAGTTACCTACCACTTATAACCTCATTTGTTAAACGACATCGCCACCATTCAGATTAACAATAAATTGACGTTGTGATTATTTTTACTTGTTGTTCAGACCTCTGCAGCGCCATCTAGCGAGGATCTACAGAACCGCATATTAGATCGCATCATGTGTGGCCAATAGAAACGTCGCTTGATGTCGTGATACAGCTACGTCACGCCTACGTCACTGTCTTCACTGTTACCGCTACCCCTTATCCTCGATTTATGTAAAAATGGTTCGAAAATAATTATTGAAGCTAACGCACGTATCTCTGAGCTTTCATTGAACTTCCCAAAAAACCTCTAAATTTATTATGTCGAAATTCGCAAAATTAAATTACGCCAAGAACTCAACATATTGATCCTTCTTCACCGATTATACGAGAAGCAGTACCTTTGGATTCGTCTAATTTCTACTCGACATACGCAACTGTATTTTTTGCTGGATGGAAGGCGCGTATGCAGCATTCTGAAGACACCAAGGACACGTAGTTCAAGAAAAAATACGTACTTGATCGAATATTGGACTGGAATTGGACGCCGATTTAATCGACACGAAACGCGCAAGTCTCGGTACGGACGGCCAGCCATCCTGTTCCAAAACCCTTGTCTTCTTTTGCTTAACATTGTGCTTATATCAATTTCAGTGAGCTACTGCTAGAAATCCTCATCAGTGCACCGTTAAAAGCCCTTATCGCTAGCGCGAGTTACACAATCGTGTTAGCTTCAAGGTCCAAAGTTCACGTGAGTACCCCAATTTTCAACAAATCACCAAAATGACTTTAGAGCCTCCTCGCGACAAGTCTCCTTACAGGGCGATTTGCGATGAAAGCAGTGAGCAACTTGTTCGTGACCTTATTAAGAAACGCGGTATTTTTAAGTCTAGACTCACTAAGTTTTCAAATCATGTGAAAAGCTGTAAGGAAGCTAAAGTACTAAGTTCTCAGGGCCGAATTGACCTAAAGTTGCGTATACAGGGCGCCGCGAGCCTGTTCACCGAATTTAACAGTCTTCAAAGTCAAATCGAGGCAAATGTATTAGATACAAATCTCGAAGATCAGTTAACGCACAGAGATCAGTTTGAGGATTGTTATTACGGTGCACTAGCTCTGGCCGAGTCTATGCTTACTGGTGGTGTGATGACTAATAGCTCCGCAAGTTCTAGCAGTAATTTAAAATCAATTAAACTGCCTACCATACCAATGCCCACATTTGACGGTTCATATGAAAACTGGCTCGAGTTCAGGGACACTTTTTTATCACTTGTGCACAATCACACTGATTTGTGTGATGTTCAAAAGTTTCACTATCTGAAATCATCACTATTAGGTAGTGCGTTACTAGTTATTGACTCCCTTGAACTAACAGCTGATAACTACGCAGTGGCGTGGGAGCTCCTTGTTAATCGCTACAATAACAACCGGCTATTAACTCAAAATCACGTTAAATCATTGTTTTCGATTCCGCCATTAAATAAAGAGTCGTATCTATTAATTAGAAAATTGATTGACGCAACTCTTAAAAATCTACGCGCTTTAAAAATCCTAGGCGAACCCACGTCGTACTGGGACACTTTAATAATTTATATTGTTGTTTCGAAACTGGATAAGACCACTGAACGCGAGTGGGAACAGTATAAAGGTAGCTTAACTAATTACGATTCAAATAAGAAGCTAGAACTGGATGATTTATTGCAGTTTTTAAAAGGCCGAGCGGACATGTTGGAAACATTACAGGCGTCACATAGCACAACGCGAGATACCTATCGTTCGTCCGACGCTAACAAAAAACACAACACTTCGAACGTTAATCACAATCACAAAGTGCACTGCAATGTTTCCACTAATAATAAACAATCAAAAACGCAAAGATTTCCTAAGTTTACGTGTCCAATGTGCAAATTAAATCATCCACTTTATTCCTGTGCTAAGTTTCTTGACATTAATTTCGATTCTAAATTAAAATTAATTAAAGACAACAATCTGTGCGAGAATTGCTTGCGCGCAGGTCATACGGTGGAGTCGTGTCTGTTCGGGCCGTGCCGTACATGCAATAAAAAACATAATTCTATAATTCATCCTCCTAGCAATAACAACGCCGGCGCGGCCCCCGCTTATGCCCCCTCCCCGTCGACGTCCAATGCTGCAATTTCAATGAGTGCGCATGCGCATCAAGAAATTCCTTTTAGCTCTCAGCAATCCGCTCTCAAACCAGTTCTGTTGTCAACTGCCCTTGTTGAAGTCACTGATAACAATAATGTATCTCACACAGCACGCGTATTACTTGACAATGGCAGTCAAAGATGTTTTATAACTAAATCACTTGCTAAATTATTAAACGCACCGTTATTACAGTCCACTTATGAGATTCGTGGAGTAGGTAACTCAGTGACACAGTGCACACAGACCTGTGAAATCACAATTAAATCGCGCATTAGTGCCTACGCTATGAATTTACATTGTTTTGTTTTACCGCAAATCACTTCTACAATGCCAATTGTACATGAAAATCGCGCAAATTTCTGTATTCCAGATAATGTACAACTGGCTGATCCGCAATTTTTAGATTACAAAATTATCGACATTTTAATAGGCGCCGATAAGTTTTGGGATCTACTTACGCAGGGTAAAATAAGGTTACGCAATGGACCTTACCTACTTAATACGCATTTAGGCTGGGTAATTTCAGGTTCTGTCAATTTAAACGCACGCGTTGACAACCATATCCAGTGTAATTTTACGCACGCAGCTGACACTTTGTTACGCAAATTTTGGGAGATCGAGGATATGCCAACGGTTGGGACCGCGTTCACCGACGAGGAAAGGGCTTGCGAGGAGCACTTTGTTCGCTATACTACGCGCAACAGTGACGGGAGGTTCTGCGTTAGCATACCCTTTAAAAAATCACCTGATTTATTAGGTGAAACCTTTTCTCAAGCAGAACGCCGTTTTTTGTCGCTTGAGAAACGCTTACAGCGCTCACCACATCTTAAACAATTATACAGCGACTTTATTCACGAGTACGAGGATCTAGGACATATGACGCAGGTTTCAGTCTATGACACACCGCACTATTTCTTGCCTCATCATGGCGTCTTACGCGAACACAGCACAACTACGAAGTTAAGGGCGGTTTTTGATGCGAGCGCGGCGTCAAGTTCAGGCACGTCACTTAATGACCTTCAGATGATCGGTCCAGCTATACAGGGTGACCTCATTGCAATTTTGTTACGATTCAGGCAACATCGGTATGTCGCATGCGCAGACATTGAAAAAATGTACCGCCAATGCCTAATAGCTGAATCGCAACGTGACCTCCAGCTGATCTTGTGGCGTGACAGTCCCGCGCAACCCCTAAACATTTATCGTTTAAATACCGTAACGTACGGCACTGCGTCCGCGCCGTTTTTGAGCGTACGTTGTTTGAAGCAGTTAGCCGCTGAATGTGCTGACCCCGACGTCCAAAGAGTGATCAGGGAAGATTTTTACGTCGATGATATGATCACAGGATCACGAGATAGGCAAGAATTATTACGTATTTGCAATAAAACCGCGCAAACATTGCAGTTAGGTTGTTTTCCACTGAGAAAATGGATATTCAACTTCGACAACTCATCACGTGATTCGAACCCGGACGATGCACTGGAACAGCTGTCACTCGATGACAACTGCAGTTCGAAAACATTGGGTATAGGCTGGAACAACATTAAAGACCAATTTTATTTTAAGTCCCAATGTGATTTCTCAAATAATGATAATAAAGTCACTAAACGCACTATTTTATCGCATGTTTCGCAAATTTTCGACCCTTTAGGGTTGTTAAGCCCTACAATAATGTTGGCAAAGGTTTTATTGCAGCGTCTTTGGTTACTTAAATTAAACTGGGACGACGAAGTTCCCTGTGACGTCACGCGCACGTGGAACCGGTTTACTAAGTCGATATCAGCTGTTTTAACTACCGTCCGAGTGCCGCGTTACGTAATGGGCAATAGTATAAACTATATACGCACAGAGTGTCATATATTTGTAGATGCTTCTCAGGAGGCATACGGAGCTTGTATATATATTCGCACGGTTAGTGATAGTTTGGAGGTATCGGTGCGATTGTTATGCGCTAAAGGAAAGGTCGCACCGTTAAAACCGTTAAGTATACCGCGATTAGAGTTGTGCGGCGCACTTTTAGGTGCTAAATTATATAACAAAATTGTAAATAGCATGCATTGTCAGTTCGATTCTACAATATTTTGGACGGATTCAACCATCGTGTTAGGCTGGTTACGTATGCCTCCCAATCTACTAAAAACCTTCGTACAAAACCGCGTAACTGAGATTCATGAGTTAACTAAGGACCTTCCATGGCGACATGTCAGTGGGAAGCAAAACCCAGCTGACCTAGTTTCACGCGGCGTAGACCTGGAGGCCCTGGTACACTCAAGTTTCTGGTGGACCGGCCCAAATTTCTTGCACGAAAATGATTTTGATTGCGCAAATTTATCACAAATTCCTAGCTTAGATGATGTGCATGATATTTTACCCGAAATTAAAACTAACGTTAATTTTTCACTTACCGTCAGTACCGACGATCGCTCTTGGTTTCCATTTCAAAGATTTTCTCAATTTTCTCGCATGTTGCGCGCTGCTGCCTTTTTACTGCGGTTTGTTTACAATTCGCGCAATAAAAACAATAAGCGTACTGGCAGTATCAGTACTGAGGAAATGAACGAATCACTCGCGTTATTAACCAGACTTTCTCAGCTCGAATCGTTCCCGGACGTTCACAAGTTATTAATTAATAAGCAGTCACTCAATCCTAAACACAGTTTGAGTAAATTAACACTTTTCATAGATAATGATAGTATAATTCGCGTCGGCGGTCGCCTTGAAAATTCTTCACACTTTTCATTCGAGAAAAAACACCCGATTTTAATCGATAGCACACATCACTTTTCAATCTTGTTGTTTCGCTGTGAGCATAAAAAACTACTTCATGCTTCACCTCAAATGCTATTGTTTAACGTGCGCAATAATTGGTGGCCCATTGGCGGTAGGAACTTAGCGCGAAAGGTTGTGCATGATTGTATACTATGCAAACGATTAAGAGGGAAAACTCTCACGCCACTGATGGGAAATCTACCCGCAGAAAGAATAACTCCAACCTACCCGTTCAATAAATGTGGAGTTGATTATGCTGGGCCAGTTTTCATATTAACCCGCAAAGGCAGAGGCGCTCAAACTGTGAAAGCCTACATTTGTTTATTTATTTGTTTTATTACGCGAGCCATTCACTTGGAGCTTGTGAGTGATCTCACCACTAGTGCGTACCTCCTGGCTCTGAAGCGATTTATGTCACGACGAGGCAAGCCTTCTGAAATCTTTTCAGATAATGGCAGAAACTTCGTGGGTCTTGGCAACGACTTTAGCAATTTTTTATCAAGTTGCGCACCTGATATTGTTGATTATGCAACTAGTCAACAAATCAAATTTCGATTTATAGTACCTTACGCGGCACATTTCGGTGGTTTGTGGGAGGCCGGGGTGCGCAGTTGTAAGCATCACCTACGTCGCGTGGTAGGCAATGCTCATCTCACGTTTGAGGAGTTCAGCACAGTGCTAACGCAAATTGAGGCAGTACTCAACTCTCGTCCCTTGTCCCCAATGTCCTCTGATCCGCAGGATTTCCTTCCTCTTAGCCCCGCACATTTCCTGGTGGGCCGGGCCTTGACATCACCCGCTTGCGAAGACGTCCGAAGCACTCCTGCACATCGTCTCGAACGGTACCAGATGGTTGAACAAATTCGACAACACTTTTGGGAGCGCTGGGCAAAGGAGTACATCTCGGAGTTGCAGGTGCGATCAAAATGGAGACTCAATACCAGCACGCTTCATCCCAACACGCTAGTGGTCATAAAGGACGACAACCTTCCTCCATTGCGGTGGCATCTGGGGCGTGTCATCAAAACCATTCCCGGAAAGGACGGCATATCAAGGGTCGCAGACATCCAGACAGCGTCAGGCATCGTGAGACGTGCTTTCACAAAAATCTGTCCCCTGATATCTCAGCCTGATGACCAGAAACCAAGTGAAGCCTGATTTCGAAAGTCAGTCCTTTCAAGGCCGGGGGTATGTTCAGACCTCTGCAGCGCCATCTAGCGAGGATCTACAGAACCGCATATTAGATCGCATCATGTGTGGCCAATAGAAACATCGCTTGATGTCGTGATACAGCTACGTCACGCCTACGTCACTGTCTTCACTGTTACCGCTACCCCTTATCCTCGATTTATGTAAAATTGTTCGAAAATAATTATTGAAGCTAACGCACGTATCTCTGAGCTTTCATTCAACTTCCCAAAAAAATCTCTAAATTTATTATGTCGAAATTCGCAAAAGTTAAATTACGCCAAGAACTCAACAATTGT
>NC_133496.1:12832992-12838580 GCF_025370935.1 Choristoneura fumiferana | reverse complement strand
GGCAGACGAAAAGAACAATAGCTGAGAGGGTCAAGAACACATTGCAGCTGTTAAAAATCGCCAGGTAAACAAGTCAGCCAAGCCGAGCATTTGTTGGAGTCAGGGCCAAACCACTGATTGAGCTTCACAATCCAAAATTCTGTCCACGAACGTCATTTTACTCAAGAATGGTACGGTGTAGCGTTGAAATAAAAAAGGCATAGGAATTTCAACCGGGTCGATGGGTATAAGCTTTCATCTTCGTGGAATCCTGTTATTAAAAGTGTCGCGGCGTCGGGATGAATGTTAAGAGGGACGATCGGACGTTGTTAGTGTTGTGTGTCGGTGTGATAGGGTGACTAATAAAAGTGACCAAGTGCGCGGTAGTTCGTGATACGAGTGCGGCACTATTAGTGATCAAGTGCGGGTAGTTCGAAGAACTCGCGCTGCTAGAGACTTGACACCCCACACTTCAGTCTACTCGTGACCACGGCAACTGTAACGTTGCCGAAACGTCGAGGTAAGTATTACTTGTGTAATAATAGCGTGATAAGTCCCGTTTGTGGTATTTTGACTATGAGCGCGAGTCCTTCGAACTACCCCGCACTTGATCACTAATAGTACCAGCACTCGTATCACTAACTACCCGCACTTGGTGATTTTATTTGTCACCCATCACAGACCGACTCAAAACTCATCCCGACGTCGACACTTATTAATAACAGGATTCCACGAAGATGAAAGCTTATATCCATTGTCCGGTTGACATTTTTATGTTTTTTTTATTTCAACTGCTTTCACGTACCATTCTTGAGTAGAAATGACGTTCCGTGGACAGAATTTTGGGATTGTGAAGCTCAATCCAGTGGTTTGGCCTGACTCCAACAAATGCTCGGCTATGGCTGACTTGTTTGTTTATAGCTGAGAGGGTCAAGGAAGATATTGCAGCTGTTAAAAAATAAATTTATCCGGAAAATAGCATAGTTCCGGCAGATAGCGATAAACGAACTGATGATGTTGTTGATGACGATGATGATGAACTGATTTCAGTAACACCACTGGCGGTACTAACTCTGCTGCTTGCATTATTGCTTACATGCTTGCTTGCTTGCTTGCATGCTTGCTTGCATGTTTGATTGCATGCTTGCTTGCACTATTTCTTGCACATTTGGGAGTATTCTTGCTTGATTTGTTGTTTGCATGCATGCTTGCCTTCTGGCTTCAACGCTTGCTTGCATGCATGCTTGCACTATTTATGCTTCTCCAACACACTGCTTGCAGCTGTGAGGGAGTGGACGCCAGCCCGCTTCATGAGCGCTGGAGGAGATACTATAGACCGGTCATCGCGGGATCGGGTAGCCCGCGATGTTCATCTAACCCAGGCCGATAAAATTGCATGTTTGTTGATTGATTGACAAAATTACATGCTCACTTGCAAGCTTGCTTAGGTGGTTGCTTACATGCTTGCTTGCTTGCATGCTTGCTTGCACTATTTCTTGCACATTTGGGAGTATGCTTGCTTGAGTTGTTTGTTTCAATCACTACAAGTTCTAAAACCATCTGTTTTGATGCCTCCTACGACCTAACATTACAAGGTATTTTAATGAACTAAAAGAAGCAAGCAAGGTATTTTACTTTAAGTGCCCCTTACACCATAAAGTAACCTCAATTTTAAAATGTCTGTTTGTACTGTCCCTTACGACCAACAATTTACTTAGTTTTAGCTTTTGATGTCCCTTACGCCCATAAGAGTATTCCTTATTTATAAGTTGCTGTTGTTTAATGCCCCTTACGACGTACAATTACAACCTTTTTTTTAAATGTCTGTTTGCTACTGTCCTTACGAGCGACAATTTACTCTAGCTCTTGCTTTTTATACCCCTTACGCATAAAAGTATTTTCTTTTTTATAAATTGCTGTTTTTTAATGTCCTTACGACGTTCCGATTTACCATTTTAACTCTAACATACTAATTAATTATAACAGGCCAATTATTATTATTATGCATCATCATCTCGGCCTATATACCTCCCACTGCTGGGCACAGGCTTCCTTTATTAGGATCTGTCAGGACAGCTGTCAGGATAGCTTAAAATAAACAAAGTAGCTAAAGAAATTACCTCAACATCCTTGACTGAAATTCCATTACGGAAATGTTAGCTCGACGTCAAGCCATTAGGGACCCATCAACTTAATCTTCTTTTTTTGTTTTGCTTTGGCATCTTATAAAAAAATACGCGCGTTGACAAAGAACAAACGTAGGCAATCAAATACGTCCTCCGTGTTTGACGTGTCTGGCACGTTGACCGAATGTGCAATGCGCAAACGCTCGGCGCGTGGAAGGTAGGTAGACGCGTTAGTATTTTGATGTTAGGTACAAGAAATAGGTACAGGCGGTAAGGTTACGCCAACAACTTCTTGCTTTTTTATCTTATTCGTTATAAATGTTGGGGTGTAAAGGGCAATGAAACAATAATTGACCCATACGCCCTTTTATTATATTTGTTGGGTTTTTTTTTAACGACATGAGCCGAGTCGTAAAGGACAATGAGACTGCCACAGCCCCTTACGACCCAAATATTAAAAAATAATACATTTACGACATTTTTTCAGCTCAAAATATTTATATCATGTCCCTTAAGCTATTTTATTTTAAAAATAATAAATGTTGATAACAGCAAAAGTAAGGCCGTATCGTAACTTGAGTACTACCAATCGACAGAGAAAAAAAACTCTAATTTTCTATGTTTAAAAGTGATTTTCGGTATTTTGTCCCTTACGCCAATTGAGACTTCCACATCGATAATAATTGAATAGATTAATATTCGTGATCATTATTGTGATTCACGAAACTAAAAAGCGTGTTTTTTTTAAATATTTTTGCACCGTTGGTATTTTGAGGTTATTTCCAAGCCATAAAAAAATCCTCCATTCACAAACACCGTGTTGGCTGTTTAGGGGTTTCCAACGTAAATTAAAAAAAAAACCTAGAGAATAAAAAGGAGCTTTAGTCTCGATATGCAAAGACTAAACGTCGTGCAATACCGCTTTACTAGCTTTTTCCATGCAGTACTAATATTGTACTGTTCTGACAATCAAAATACGGTATTTGACTATTTTGTATATGTTTTATAAATTAAAATGCCTGCCACTGCTACAATGCCTGTTATCGAATATAAAACAATTTAAGATTAGATAGAGAAAGACATCCTACTCCTACTTTATATTATAAATGCGAAAATTTGTGTGTGTATGTGTGTGTGTGTGTGTGTGTGTGTGTGTGTGTGTGTGTGTGTGTGTGTGTGTGGTGTGTGTGTGTGTGTGTGCGTGCGTGCGTGCGTGCGTGCGTGCGTGTGTGTGTGGGTGTATGTTTGTTACTCCTTTGCGCTTAAAGGGATGGACGCATTTAGATGTTTTTTTTTACGTAGATAGCTGGACGTCTGGAATAACATGTACTATTTTTTATCCGATATTCCCACAGGATAGGGATAAATCTTGAAAATGCCACCAGGGCTTAGAGTTGAAATTTCGGACAGTTGTTCTTAACACAACCTCAATGAAGACCACGTCACTAATTGTGGGAACTACTGGGGGAATTTTGTATAATCTCGGAATTTTGTAACTACCAGTTCGAATAGTTTACGCGTGCGAAGCCGGGGTAAACTCTAGTTAAATATAAAGTAACAGAATACAAAAATTGAAGAGACTGGCCCTTGTGAGAATGTTGCGAAAGAATCCAAACCTTGGTGTACATAATCCAGCGATGAGCGTTGCCCTCTGCACTCGTGCTTGGGCCCACCTCGACATTCAGTTCCTCCACGGATGCAGTTGCATGGCTCAACACTCTGAATCTTGACATTTAGGTGTATCGTTGTTGTTTTTGTATTTGTAACTTTATACGGGGCGTCTCTGACCATGGAGCTTTAAAAACAAGGTTCAATTCCACTCGCTAAACCGAGCTACTTCTGTTCGTCAACTTTTTAAAATATGACCACTTAAATACTAAATTAACAGCACATTGATGTATAAAAAAAAAACAAAATTCAAATGATTTATTCAGTAAATAGGCCGCAATGGGCACTTTTACACGTCATTTTTTTAAACTACCAGCGCTTTCGGAAATACCATCATTGCCGAGAAGAATGCGCCGCAAGAAACTTGGCAGAAAGTCACTTTTTCATAAAAATATATTTACAAATAAAATACTTAAAAACTATATTATACAATTAAAGAAAAAAAAATACAAAAAATAATAATAAAATACAAAAAATATTTATCTTAGAGATGTCAAATAAATGTCAAAAGTATTTAAATACCAAGACACAGCGATAACAATGTCCGATACATTGATTAATTGAGTATTATTTGAAAATGTTACAAAACAAAAGTAGCTCAGTTATGCTAGTAGAATCGAACTATTTGGGTGTTCTAATAATCTACTTTATTGTCTCGTCAGTCATGCGTTAAAAAGGGGGTGGTTAACCCTCCGTTTAGTGTCTCGAGTACCTATCTAAGGTTATCAAAGTTCAGATTCGGATATAGGTAAATTCCATGTAAATTCCAAAGAAGACGGTATTTTCCTTATGAAGCCGATGTATCGTACAAACATTTTTAATCATCACTATCTCGTACCACTGCAGGGCGCAATACTCTCAGAATGGTCTTTTACCGAAGTTCATTCGCGGGCCCAGTTAAGACGAAATTTTACACGTTACAATTCAAATACAATACAAATACAGATATGTTTATTTTGCATACAATGTGGTACATAGTGGGCAATAAAGTTGTACACGTTTCACACATTTTAATGTGAATAAATTCTAAATTAAGGCTAAAACTGTTTATTAAAATGTAAAATACAATGTCCCAATTAATATAAAAAAATAAACAAAATCGATTAATAAATAAATTATTCACATGTCATAGCTACAATCATCATTTAAATTTAAAATAATCAAAATAATCGTCAACCGAGTAAAAACAATCCTTTATTAACCATTTCTTAAGTCTACTTTTGTCAAGATTCTGTAAAGGAAAGAAAAAAGAATGTTGAAAAACGCATTTATAATTTAAAACATAAATAGATAGATAGATAGAAACTATAATCATCATAACAAAAAAACATTAGATAAAAACAAAGGAATAAACGTTGAGAAGAAAAAACATGTTAACAATCATACAGAGAATAAAAAGTTACAAAACAGATATAGAGAAACACATTGTAGTAAGGGAGCCATGTTATGTAATGAAGATACGGCGCTGACTCAGATAACTCTCACTCGTCAACAAAGTTTATTCGGAGAAGCAATGTAAAGCAAAAAATTTTATACCTAATTTATTAATTGGGTTTTAGGGTGACCCGGTATGTAGATACCAAATTATGAAATTACATCCAAACCCTTGTAGACATTTTAGTAAGACTACAAAAATGCACAACACGCAAATACAAATAAATAAAAAATCATTAGGTACTTCGTAGTTTGAAATATTTTTCAAAATTCGCTATAAGTACTTAATGCACCGATGCATGCAAAATTGGATGTGTAATGATCGGTATAACATTTGATATAATTTCAAAGGACAGGAGCTTCACAGAACTTTTTTATAAA